>NC_086291.1:3261805-3306805 GCF_963924245.1 Chroicocephalus ridibundus | reverse complement strand
TAGCCATCAGTAGGACACCACATGCTAAAGTTTCCGAGTTTGTTTCAATTTGTTTTCTTTAAGAGAAAAAACCTAGGAAAGCCCACAAGCGTCTGTGAAAAGGCAAAAACCTAAATGAATAAAACATTATGCAGCGTGCATATTAAAGAATCCTGAAGAAAACAATTCCAAGTCACCTCCAGAGCAAGTTAGATCTCTGTATTCAGGCATCCTATGGGAAACCCACAACGGGGTGATGAGATAACTGTAACAGGGACTGACTGAGACACAAGTGAGTTGAACTAGCATCACTCAGAAAACTTCAATACATTTTTTCTAACTTAAATGTGTCTCATTATGCAACTTTAATAATGAACTGTTGGTATACTGTGTGCACATGAACATATTTCACATCAATGGCTCTAGTACAATATATGATTAACACCAGCAGGGCCTTCTGTATGAACTTACATCTGATCACCTGTGGTAAGTCAGGTACGGATAACGGTATAAAAAATACTATTTCCTCCACATACCACTCCGGTGTTGGGATACTATTTTTATTATTATGTCACATCAGTCAACAAGTCTAAATTCTGGGCTTTAAAACTGCCTTTAGAAATGCCCTTGTAAGATATCACAGGGTTTCTGAGCTTTCAAGGGCAACTGAGAGCTTTCTGCAGGGAAAAAGCTCCCCAGGCCTACTAAGGTAGTGTTGGAGGCATCCTAGTGTGAGGAGGTTAGCCTCAGATCACGTTTGCTGAAGACACTTTGCCTGGGGAGCCTCAACCTACAATTGAAATGATGTGGTGAAGGCTGGCACGGCTGAGGGGTCCCACTCAAGTCAACAACAGCTCTTGCATGGATGCAAGATCCTGCTCACCTGGATGTGATTGCTGGATTAATTGGGCAATAGGAACCAAACAGTACTGGTCTTCAGGAGAGCTGCTCTGGACTCCTCGGTGCTTCCGGCTAGTAATCCAGCAAAATCTTCCTGGGGTGCCCAAATCAGACAGCAGAAGATCTGGGGGATAGCAGTATGAAATGCGCTGCCCCTCTCCCCTCCTAGAGTTGAAAGAAAAATATTTAAGCTACCGAAATAAAAATATGAGTGGTCATTAAAATTTGTGGAGTATGTATTTATTCCCTATAAAAAGTGTGAGTTAGAATCGGACATTGCAAGGCTGATCCGTAAAGAAAATTACTTCTTCTCTTGGCACTCAGCGGTTTTCTTTGTGGAACTTTTCCATCAAAGCTTCAAAGTGCAGTATTTCAAATACCCATTTCCTCCCGTCTTCCTCCAAGCAACTGAATGCCGACTGGGATTCATGCCCTGGTAGAAATTTGAAGCATTTCACCATGGGGTAAAGAGCTTCAGATGTCACCTGGGTGGCTTTTAGGAGCAGCATAAGGGAAACTTCAAGGAGGATCTGGTAAATCAGAGTCTCCCAGACATCTGGTCCCATTTCTGTCCAGACCGCTCTGCCTGCTCCTTGAACAGTCCTGCTTTGACCAGGCTCCATGACTCCAGATGGAACCCACCTCGCCATTTTTTTGAATAGACAAAGCCAGAAGGTTCAGACCCAAACCTACGAAGGCATCACACAGTTCAAATTACAGCATGTAATATTTTGGTGCCTTGCCCTGCCACTGAATGCACAGCCTTGCGTTAGGTCCTCTAATTACCCACACGGTGCAAGGGGAGCGCTTGGGGGGTTGGAGCATCTATCTCCACACAGAAGCAGCCAGTCCTGTAAATGCTTAGGGAAACAGAAATGCCTTCAGGTTTTAGACATTCTAGGCACTAAGATTAGGTGACAGAGGATCACAATATTGGCTGCTACAAAAACACTTGAAGGATTCTCCTTGGACCCTGAATGGCTTTTATTTCCATAGGACCTCACTAACTTCTGAAAATCTCCACCTCCTGCTTTTCCTTCCACCTCACCAGTGGCACATGCCCTGGTACAAGGAATGAAAGAGGGCCCTTCATTAAGCCAAACGCCATTTTTCCCCTCCTGCCTCTCCAGTTCCGGTAGCCCAAGGGATCTATGCTTCTTTGACTTGTGTCTCCCCATCCGCTGCCTTCGTTCTCAGTAGCTACATCTCTCTCTGATGCTGACCACATCAGGGCCATTTATCTCCATAAGATGGCTAATTTCCCTTGTCTGGTAGATCAGAAGTGCCAGTCGGGATCTCAGTGACACCTATATAAATCCAGATTAAACCGATTTTTAGAAGTAGAAGGAGCATTTGACCTGAAATCTTTAGGGGTTTCAGGTTTGTTGCCTAAATCACTGTGTGGCTAATTTACACTGCAATATATGGGCTCTCATTTTGTAGGTCTGTGTATGGTTTGAGCAAACATTGCTTTTACTAGTACTTGCTAGTACAAAAGGGATACTTCTCTGGATGACCCATTCACTGTGAAAGCTAGGATTTGGAAAGAAGACAACTACAGAAATTGCTTTGTTGTTTGGTTTTTTGTTTTTTTATTTTTCATTTTTATAAGCAGCACAGTGAACTCCAGAACAGAGACAGGGCTGATGACAATGGCTGTCTGCCTGTCATATCCTTTTGAACCCTGATACAGGAAAATGCTCATGCAAGACCTGAAAAAAGGCTCCACTGAAGATGCTCAGCAGCTGCATGGTGTTTACCAAGTCTCAAAAAATTTGTTAAAATGCTTGATATCCATTTTTTATATCAGTCTTTAGAGTTCTCTGACGAGCTAAGGAAATAACTATCATTCACCTTTTGGAAAGAGAGCAAGTGAAGAATTAACCAACTTAGAAAAAGCAGCAATAGTGGAGCTCAGGTCTGGATTCATGGGCTTCAGCCTCAAATTCGGTCTCTCTGAAATTTGGATCTGACGTGTCTCAACATAAAATAGCACTAAACCTGATAATCTCAAATTATGGTTATTATGTTTTGTCTTTAAATGGCGCGATTGTTTTATTTGTATGCTCTGTTTTCTCCTGCAGTAGGCAGAAACAATTAGCAAATTACCACTCTGCTACAAAAAACCAACCTAATTCTAAATATTAGAAAATGAAGCTTAGGAGTGTGGGAACAAAAGTTGTTACGGTCATCTGTGATACTTCTGTCTAGCTATAGGTTGTTAGTAAATAGATAGATACGCAGACGTTAATCAGGACAGTCATGAATGCTGATGCTAGGTCAGCGGTGAGGCTGCACAAGCCAAGAAGCATTTTACATTTCTTTTGCAGTCTCAGTACATACAGTCTTATCACTCATATCTATATTTTGGCCCAACCAGAACTGGCAGCCCCTCAACTCTGTTTGAATCCACGCTTTCTCACAATGTTGGAGGTCTGATTTTTGATTTAAATGGTTCTGACCAAAGTACTTTGCAATGAGGAGGCAGCCAACACCCTAAAATAGATAAGCATTCATTGTGATGGACATTATTTGTAGCATCAGTTGTAGTGCATCCTACGATATCTTGAGTCCATAGTTTCCATCTTTCTGTTTTCACTTCCCACTCAAGACTTAGGCTCCAGGTCTTTATTTAATCCTTCTTTCTAGTTTTGTCCCATTAACCATTGTGCCCTGCCAGCATGCAGCTAACTGGCCAGGAAATCACATCAAGGGTCTAGTTAAATTTTGGTGTCGGTACAGCATGGGGCGTGATTCTAGAGAACACTGCGCTCATGTAAGAGCCTGTTAAGGAAGGGGGCAGAGGTGGGGAGCAAAGCGGTGGATTTCCAGGTTGAGGGATGAACTGGAAGCATGAAGACCTCTTCCTGCAAGGCAGAGGAAGGAATCTCGGTCTGACGTATTCCTTTCCACCTGCACTTGCTGGGAGGTGTGTGAGCAAGTTGCACAAGGCCAGTCAGAAGAAAGAAGACCTAAGTTTTAAGCTGAAGGCAGTGAGATACAGAACACCAGCTTTGAACTGGCTTCAGATTAAGTTGTGATTAAGACATATCGAGAAGATCTTTTCAAGTTTCTGTCTCAAGATTGGGACAATGGACAGGCTAGAAGTCAAAAGTTACCAGAGCTGAGTAAGTGGCGGTGCCTCCTTGCTCCTCACGATGGAAGTAATTACAGACAGGAGGGACTACCAGGTGATGACTGACAGCATCATCTTCTCTACTGTGTAGGAGAACTGGCATGTAAAGAAGTTTTTGCTTCAGCCATGGGCTGTTAGTCCGGGTTCTTTGCTTAGCTTCTCTCTTCCTCATCATTTGACATCCTCTACATGGACCCAACAGAGAGTGGAGGAACAGCATGACAAGGCAGTAAGTTACTTGCTCATGTTAAGTTCTTTAAAAGGAAAGGACAAATTAGGACTGGTGTTGTAGCTGATATGGATTAATATTTCAGCGTACATCCCTCCTTGCAGCCTGCCATACTGTCATCTGCAACACTGTCCTCCATCAAAACCCTCTTTAAAACTTGCTTCTACAGTTGACACCTCTACTCAACCAGGGCAGCAGCTAGGCTGGATGAGCTGTCTTGCAGGATACCACCCCCAGGCTGAAGGGCCAGCCATGACTACAGAGATGTCCTCCCCTGCCTCTAGGGCTGCTGCAGTCGGTGCAGCTAAAGCAAAGCAGCTCATGTGCTGGGTGGAACAAACATGGCATGTGGGCAACCTTGGCAAGCCTTCACGTAACTCCATCAAGAGGGTGAGCACCTGAGAGGATGTCTGTAGTGTTCTGTAGGTGCTTCCCCAGGTTCATCAGTGTTTTGTCATGTCTTTTGCTCCTCCAGCTAGGTCCAAAGCACCATTTGCACCGAGTGACCCACCTCACCGTGAATCCTAGTTTTGCTCGTAGTTCAGACTACGCAATTCAAAACACAGATGTGTCACAACTGGAAAAGCCTTCCCTAGTTCTCCAGGGATTCCTGGCAGAAGTGAGACAGAAAGAGAAATGATACTTGTCTGCTGTCTCCTGTTCCACTCCTAGAGTTGGATTCAGTCACAGGAATTCGACTGATCTACGGGAGAGAGGGAGTCTATAGAAAACCTTGTTAGATTCTGGCAGCCCATCACTATGGACTCTTCAGGGTTTTCCAGAGAATGGAGAAAACCCAACTATGTCATTTTCTTGATATTAGCTCCTGATACAAAGGGTATGAACACACGTGTGTGCGTGTGCCTGTGTGTGTGAAATCCGACTAAGTATGGTGTAATTTTGGTATTTTGGCACAGCAAAATGGAACAGAATTGCTTTTCCTATTATCTTCCAAAAGTTATTGAAAATGATATGAAATATATTCTGTAGGAAAAAAAAGTAAGTTTTTTTTTAAAATGCAATTTCTTTGGCAGTTTATTAATTTGTTACTCACTCACTCTCTTTCACGTTGCGAAGGCTTTCTATTATGAAACATTCTGTGAAAAAAATGAACAAAAAAAAAAGTATACTACTTCTTTAAAATATATTGCAAGAATCCTCATTTCCAGATTTTTATTGCAGCACTAGCTGGTATTCTTGCATGCAGTTTTGTAATTTATTCTGAACATTCCACTTAAACCTTTTTTCAATAGCATGATTTTATTAGAGTCAGCTCACTGGACTTTCCCAAAAAGGTATTTAAGATCAAATAAAACCAGTGCTTGGAAAAATATCATTACAATATGAAAGCAGTTACAAAAACATTAGTACTGCAAAGTTTTATTTCAAATGGCTGAGCCTGCTGTACCCCAGGTTATTGCACTTCTACTTCCTCAGACACACTCACTGGAAAAATGGGAAAAACTGTCATCTTAGCAGTTTTTACCTGTTTCTCAAAAAAAGCACCCGATTTACAGGGAGGCCGCAATTTTTTTTCAGCACCACCATTAATAAGAGCAGCAAACTGGCCTTTGTTCCCGCATGCCTCGTCTATGCAGAGGATTGTTCCCCTCATGACGTGGCAAGTGGCCGGCTCCAGGGACCTCAGCATTTCCCCGGAGTGAATGGATTTGGGCAAAACAGTGGACTCAGTGACGTGGAAGTGTAGCTTGGTAAGTAGGGCAATTCTGCTGCTGAAACGCACAAAAATAGTTCATTTCAGAAATACGAGCAGCTTGACTTTACCTGTACTTAATACAACATCCCCCTGCTGATGCTGCGTAGCAGGGATAGGAGTGCCCGCTGGTGGGAGGGTGCTGTGCCCCACGCCTGGCAGACGGTGCCGTAGCACTGGGTCCTCCATGAGCCAGCAGTCACCAGCACCGCTCCCTGCTGGGGCGGCAGCAAACGGCCAGTCCTGCAGTACTGGAGTTGTCGGCTGTTTTCTCTCCAGCACCGGCAGGATGAAGCCATGGCTGAACCAGCCAAGAGCCTGCCTGGCCCCCTTTCCCAAAAAAGTGACCCCAAAGCTCCCCGGCAGAGTCAGCCTCTGCCAAGGCAGACCCACGAGCTGGAAAACGCTGCCAGACTTGCATCTGCCATTCAACTTCACAGCCAGGCAGTTAGGGCAACTACTTTCCTTCTGCAGTTGTTATTTTGATCAGAAAGGCGATAATTGACAGCTGGCACTGGGGGATCTGGAGTTCAACCTGATGTTGTTTGGTATTTTTGAATTTCATAACATGCGTTTTAAAAGAGGTCTTTCCGGGGGTGTTCCTGCTCGTAACCTCCCCTGAAAAATTGATGGTGGTCAATAGAAAAAAATAATCCTTAAACTCAACTAAATTAAAATGTAATCTAATCTAGAGTATAAATGAAAATGAAGTAAAATAAAGGAAATCTTAATGGCCGTGTCATCAGATTCTCTGACACAGTATTTTATTTGCTGTTCTTTTATTTGAATGCTTATATTTATTTTATGGGACAAATCTGAGGAGAAAGTAGACATTTGAATAGTATCCCTTGGAAGCAAGTCGCGTTCCCCTTTTTCCCAACCCTTTTCTAGGCTATTTTTTCCAAGCAGTACGTGTAGCAAAGCAGCACCAGCACACTTAAGTTTGAAGATTAGGTGTTATGTGTGGACTTTTAAATCCTCTTTTAAAATCGCAAGTTACTGTTCATATTACTTTTCTAAGTAGAAATATGCTTAAAAAGTAAAGTCTTTATTGCTTCTTAAAAGGCGTAGTGCTCTGTGATAAATTCTCATATTTTGACTGTTAATATGTTTGAATGAAAATTATTTATACATTTTGGTGAGGTTGAATGGTTTTCATTTGATTGCTGCCTCTGGAAATGAAAGCAGAGTAGCAGGAAATTTACATGTCATGCTGTGATGTATATCCAGATTATGAGATGATTGTGCAGCAGATGAACACCAAGTAAAATCATTTGCATCAAACTGTGACAACTGCAATTCCTGACAAGGCCTCTTAGTTTTTTGGGCTATTATCATTGTACAAGAATATAATCTATTGACAGCAGGGCTGTTTAATACATTTAAAGGCAGACAGTGGAAGAAATCTTAACTGTTTTCATTCACCACTGCACAAGGGTGCAGATCAAAAGTGAATTATATTTAAAAATATGCATGTATGATGATAAGATGCATGACATTCATCAACCTGTTTAGTCATGGTTAAGCTGCGATGGTGAAGATCCAATATTACTGCCATATGTGGTCTGAAATAGAGACGTGAGACTGAAAATTATATTATTGCCCAGTAGAAGTGAATAAACAGGGGAAGACATTCTTTCTTAATCTTTCTTAACCTTTCTTCTTGGATTAAATTCTGCCCTTTTGTACTTCTGTAGAAGTATTGTGTCTGAACTTCAGCTAAGCAAATTTAAGCTTTTTAAATCTGCTGGGGCTTTATTCCTTTTTCTGCAGCAAAAAGCATTCCCGTTTTTTTCCATAATAATAATGAAAAGAGTTGCCTTTGGAGGACTTCCGATATCAACTGGCTCTGGATCAGGATCCAAATACACACTAGTGCGTTATGTTTCCCATGTCAGGTATGATCTTTAAAATTATTGGGCTAAATTAATTAAGGTATTAAAAGAGAGAATTAAGGGTCATCTGATTCTAAAAAAAACCACCATATTTTGGTGCTCTTTACAAAATGCTGCAATCCCCTCCAAGGTCCAGGGCAAGCAATTCCTGATCTACTCATGTTTTGGAGCATTTTAATGTGAAAAATACTCTTCACCCTGTTCATCACAGCAGTCAAAAGGTAGCTATTATTGCGGATGCAGCCCTGAAAGCACGGAGCGCCCTGACAACGCTGGGCTCCAGCCTGTGCGTGCACTGTGAGCTAGTGAAACACTTATACTGGTGCGTGGTGCCCACGCAGAAAAGACCTGCCACAAGGTTCCTTCAGGGCTGTGTTGGTGACTGCAGCACCACAACTGACTGGCGGGACATAGACGGGGATCCTGCCAGGAGGTAAGTTTTAAAAGGTTTTATTAACTGTTCTTAATCCTCCCGGGGAGAATAGGAGAGCGGGGCCAGAAATAAGCAGTCTGTGGGAGGGACGCTCCTTCTAAGCCACGCAGGTGGAAGGTAACTGTGCTGGAAGCAACTAGTGGCCGCACCAAAAAAAAGTAGAACCGATGTGGGGAGGTGCAGCTCAACCACAACCCAACCAGTCCTGTGTGAGTGGGAGCAGATTTCAGGTGTGTGTACAAGCCGGGTGCTTTCAGATGAGCACGCTCAGAATCACAAGCGTGGTGCGAAGGACCGCAGGCTGCATGGTAGCCCTTGTCCTGGACCTGAGCTGTTTTCCCAAGCTAAAGAGCTTGAACCTGAGCAAAAGCAGCTTAACTACTCATTGATTCAGCCTGGTTTGTCTCAGCGCCATGCTGCCTGGGGAGCACAGAGAACCACAGACAGACACAGGGTGTTCATTTTACCATAAAGGGAAGAATTTCAGCATATTTGTATTGCTATTAGCTCCAGCATTAAGAATAAAGAGAGACGGAACAATTGAAAAGTGCTAATCTTTAATAATTGCTTTCTTGAGTTTCTGCTTGCCATCAGGAAGGCTAGCATTTTTTCCCCTACGGTAAAACAAGGCTCTCATGTAGGCATGTGTACTGATGCCGAAGGTATTTTGGAAAAGCCAGCAACTTACTATTTCTGAGATCCTCAATAAAATTGCAAAAATTGGCACCATAATACTACCCACAGAGTAATGGCAGGAGATGCCCAGATGCAATGGCTGGATATACCAAAGCTTTCATTAGTGCACAATTATGTTAGAAAACTAAGCAAAGATGAAGGATTAAGAACTCCTGGGTTCCTTTTTCCCTCCACTTTTGACTTGTGTGATGCAATACCAGTCATCTAAGCTAACTTTTTGTCAGTCCCTTAATGATAAAAGGGGAAATACGCAGTATTTCTTACCTCCCACAGCTGTCAGCGGAGTTGATTAACTTTGACAAAGGCATTTCTGGTGTGATATGTAAGGAGTAGTTGCTCTCTCGCCACCTCAGTCCAGATTCCCACCGGTAGTCCATTCCCACCTCTGCTTGCACTTTCTGTGAAGTGAAGTGGGCTCTGGAGATCCCAGTGGGACGTTGTAAGCTGTAAAAATGATTAGAAATAAAGAAAAGGTTTTAGTGATTTTGCAGGGAGGCCAACAATGATGCAAATGCAGTTTTCTCTTTAGGCTGAGACAGAAAACTGGGATACTCCTAATGGTCTGCCCTGCCACTATGCAAATTCCATTACGACTAACGCTTGTTTTGCTTCACCAAACACTCCAAATACATGTAGGGTTTCATCTTCTGCTATGCAGTGTTTAAGACAGTGATAAAAAGGGGTCATTTTCCTGTGGATAGGAGGGTGTACCATTCCTGCTTCCATAAAACGGGGAAAAAAGCTGTCTGACTGGGACAAGACAATTTTACCTGTGTTCATTTTGGCGATAGAGAAAATAATGCATAAACGAGGAAGGACAATTGGATTTTTTATCATCCAAAAAATAGAGAGTCCTTTCCTTGCATTGTCAGACCTTTCCTTCTACCCTCATCCTGAGAATGTTTTATCACCGGCAAATGCCGTATTTTCTTCCTGGTACCAAACCGCTTTCTTTCCATTGGAGGTGCTCACCTTGTTTCATTAGCGCCCACTATAAGTTCGTTTCTAATACTACAATATTACAATCCTACGTCTATAGCAAGAAGTGTGAGAATGTCAGCAAATACCTCATGATCGTTACAAAGCGTGAAAAGCTGACACTGCTGTGTGTGCCCCGAAGTCATTTGAGTGCCCCAGGACTTGTGATTCCAGTATTCAGCCTATGGTGCACTTAGGTTTCACACAGGTGAAATTCCTTCATTTTTGTTACCGTTATCAATTCAACTGAGACCAAGATTCAGCTCTATGGGTCAGGAAGATCACACGCAGGACACGGAAAACCTCTAGACTCAAAGACAAATATTTAAGCAGCACCGCACTTTTCCCTTTCCCCTAATGCCTCGGTTATTATCCCATTCTGCCCCTGGAGAAGAGGACACCCAACCAGTCCCACCTTTTGATGACACCAACTTTATCGGCATGGCCCAAGCGCTGGTGGAGTTAAAACCCACGGCAAGGTTGCAGCGCTCTAGAACATTTCCAGCTCCTGAACGGAGGTTTCTGCACGTTGCTTTATTTTGACATTGGAGAGGTTGCTGCATTTGGTAAGGCAGCTAAATACTAACCATTTGGGGGTCTTTCAAATGTCAGCGTAGCGCTAATATGAAATCAAACCTGTTTTTATTAGATACTCCTGATTCACCAGAGAAAACCCACAGATTAAAAAGTTATCAGGTTTATGATGTCGTCCTTTTTGGAGGTGAGGAGCAGCTGTTGCTACATAACAGCTCTGAGCATGATGAACATTTTGGGAGAAGGGGTAATTTTTAAATAAAAAAGAATGTAACTATTCTGGAAGAAAATCTGGCCACTAACTTCATTTGACATGTGTAATAGACTGTGATAGTTTTTTGGGGACTGCACGATGCAAAGTAAAACGAAGCTGGTAATAAGCAACTTGGCATTTATTCTTTATGGAGGAATATTTGTTCCTCAAAGTCAGACTATGTGGAATATTAGCATTTGAATAAATTATTCAACACTTTCTAGAGAACGCAAGGGGAAAAAATCTTTTCAGCATTATAACATGACAATCTACAGGGTAGTAGAAAAAGAAGGCTGTCATTTTTTCTTCAATTACAAAAGGCAAATATTTATTATTTATAAGTATTCGCCTTGTATAGGCTTAAATGTTATTTATGAACCTGTTGCATAGTGATTTTCAATGTAACTCATTATTTTTAGCCTTAGGGTGTTGTAAAGGAGCATGGATATATTTAATGACACTCTGCTAGTCAGCGCAATTACACTGTAATCATTATGTAAAATGTGCTATTAATTAAACCAATTTCTAGTTAGAACATTCTCTTCTGCAGGGCTTAATCTTAATCTCTGGCAATCTTTCTCTCTGTTTTTCACCCATTAATTATATGATTACTTTTTAAGTTACATATGATAAAATACGTTTTTATTTTTAAGCTTAATATGCCCAATTATTTGTATTTATCATGCCATTTGCCTGAATTATTGAAAAGCCTTTATTTGCCAAACAAAAGAAAAGAAAAAAGAAACATAAGATTAGGCAGTTATCTGGGAGTCAACAGTAGTTTGATGGTTGACAATTATTTCCGATGTTCTTTTTTAGATGTTGTATGGCTGAACTTAATTTTCAGTTCAGAAACATCTCCTCTTCAATCTTCTCCTTTTATCCTAATTACCACACAGAAATCTATACCTATTTTTAAATGCTTCATTTATACATGGAGGTGAATCTCCATACTTTCCCCCATTGAACTGTCTCTTTATGTTAGCATTTTGTTAAAAGAAATGTAGTTATACTAAAACATTGTTCAGTCTTAATGTAGTTGACATGAACACCAACCAAATAATTATTATTAAGGCATTATGGTATTTTTCAGCTACAAATTAATACTGCTAACAATTCTAGTTAAAATAATTGCATCTAAATGTCTACTACGCTTCAGAAAAGGAAAAAAATCACCTAGTTTTTGAAGTCATCCTTGCTCTGCTCTGCAATGACCCCTTGTGGGAAAAAGACTTGAAAAGAGGAGGAATCTAGATACAGAAGAGCAAAATGTTTTGTTCTTGCAAAGGCTGATGGTCAGGGATTATGGACTAATAACCCTGAAAAGTCATCTGAAGTCCCAAGCTTTTGGGAGGTCTTCAGTTCAGGGTCTCCAGGTCAGGGTCTCTGTGGCAGCCTCCCAAGGCAGCTCCTCCTCCGTCCACGCAGAAGATATGGCTAGACCACCACCGCCTCGCCACACTGCTGTGGGTGAAACCATCTCTCCTGCTTAACCTTTGCAGTTGCTAAAGTAAGTCAGAAACACCTATATTTTAAAAAAAACCAACACCACCCTCTGGATTTACACAGGTGTAAGTGGGGAGAGCAGGGCCCTACATGATGTATGCGCTTCCTCATCTCATCCCATTCTGCGAAGGTTGTCACCTGCACCAGCAAACAAGAAGCAGATGGCCAAGAATCACATAATCATCAATCTAAAACACCCACCATGTAATCCAGCAAACAGTTGTCACTGCACTAAGAAGCACCCAGGAGAAGCTCAAGGCCCTGTTCCCAAATGACTAACGTCCTCTGCACTCCAGCTTTAATTAAAGAAGTAAGAACCTCTGTGCAAAGTGTTCCCCAGTCAGTTAGTAGGTTGGGGCAGAGCCACTTGAATAGAAACTTCTTTCTCCTTGAAAGTATGAGTAGAGAGGATATCACAGATTCCCTGAAATCCTCTTGCATTTTCCAAGACAGATTCAAGTATAAACCAACGTTTCTGGAACCTGCCTGCAGCCTGATCTCATCAGATGGCTGAATCCAGCACAGCTTTCATCTGGCCTTACTTTGTGCTCCACCTGAGGACAATGGGAGTCTTCTCACCAACAGCACGAGGACCTGGACTGTGCCCTTCAGGACAGATTCGTAGGTCTGTTCTCAGTGGGAGCCAAATACCTGAACAGGAGTGAAGCGATTTGATTCTGCAGCAACCCTCACTCAATGGGATACACTGCAGAGAAGGGAAGGGTGTAGTGGGAGCAGAGACCACTTTCTCTTTCCATCTTGAAGGTAGGTCCTGACCTATTCTGGTCAGATGTACAAACACCTCAGAAGGCTCAACAGCTAGGGTAAATGTTCTTTTGTTTCTCCTCTATGTTGTTTTATAAATAGCTTGTAAGTCAGTTTCTCCCTTGCTGTGGCTACTGGAGTAATTTATTTGAAGACGAAGTGTCCTTGAATACTTCTCTCTATACATTAAGTGCAAATATCAGTTTCTTCAGCATTTGGTATGTGTGTGTCTTCTGCCCCCAAATATTTATTTCATGAACAAACCCATCGGTTGTGGACAACACAAGGAAACCTCGTTTCATGTTTTTGACCTACTGGTGGGTGGTAGACAGCACATCATCCCAGCTGCATCCCTTCTGTGCAGGGTACCATAGTATCCTGGTGGAAATTATGATGATGGTCTAGCAGGACTATGTCTGTCAGTTGGAAATATGAAATGGGTTTTCTTCCTTTTTGAGTGTAAAAGATCCAAATGACTCTTCCTGCAGCCAAAAGCACAGCATGTGTAATGGGAGAGACAACAGGAACTCTGGAAGAAGAGTACACGACCATTTCACACCCGCCTCATACATTTAGGCTCAATCAGCCGCACTTCATTCGGCATGAAGACTGCAGAGGCAAGGGTCTGGTGTTTGCCAGCAGATCTTGAGTCTGTGATAAGAGGAGCAACATCTGTTTGTGTGCGTTTCTTAAAAAGGGAATCTTTACCCAGATGAAGAATTCATGCCTCTCGTTAGTGCTGCCATTTCTGCCATATCAACACCTTCTCCACCACCGCCATTCTGACTTGAGACTTTTTTTGGAAATGGGTTTTGTGCTGCAGGTCATTTATCAGAGACCGAAAAAAAACCCCAAACGAAAACCAAACTGACGTGGGACGGAGCCATTTTCATAGAGCAAGAAAGCAATACTTCCTCATTAGAGGAACCGATAACTGCTGCTGCAGTCAGGTCCCACTCAGAAACTTGGTCTTAACACCAACAAACCCTTTCAGCTTCACTTACAAGAACACAAGACTGGCAACTACAGCTGCCTGCCATGTTCTTTGGCTTGTACTGGCTTCCAACTCCTTCTGAAACACACTGCCTTTGCTAAATATCCTCAAAATGCTGTTCTGTCCCCTGAGGTGGCGGCAGCTGCAGGGGAAGGCAGCCAGAGAAAAGCTGATGTGGAAGGTGTAAAGAGCACTTCAGGTACGTCTCTCATTCGGGAATTTTTCTAACACTCCAAAACAAACCAAAGATTTGGAAAAAAGATGCCGCATCCTCAGACGCTGCCCAGATGTTTTCTGCACACCTTCCCCAGCACAGCTCAGCCACTGGCACAGACAGAGCAGCCTGGGGGCTGCTCTTGCTTGGGCCGCCCAAAGAGCCCCCAGCGCCCCCTCGGCCAGAGCAGTGTCCCAGGACACACAGAGGCTGCTCAGCCGCGGCTCCCCACGAGCTGTTGGTGGCTTTGCTGTTGGTACAGCACTCCAGCACCAACTGGAAATCCCCATGAGACCCATTACAGCAATTTACAGGTTTCTCGGTGTTGCCTGAGATGAGGAAAGCAGCTGCAAGGGAGAGGAGGGGTCAGTCCCAACACACCTTGCTGTATCCACAGGACAGCAGCGCACCAAAAGAGCCCAGTAGCAAAGGCCATAAGCTCCGTGGTGGAAAAGTAGGAATTATGGCTTTGGGGCACAGTGCATGCCCACTGCCCATCTCCTCAACATAAACTTGCCCAGCCTCAGCCTCATCTGACACACGGTAAATACATATATTAGTAGGAAAATGTATAAGAATAATGTCTACAGATAGTCCACAATGTAAGTAGGAAAGGGATCACGAGATGAGGTCTCATCTAGGATCCCACTTTACATTTCATCAAGCGGTTATTCCCCTGTGCTCAGGGTGCAAGAAACACCTGGGCGAGCATCTGAATTTCTTGACAATTCTCCGTTCCCCATTTTTAACTTTATTTTTAGGCTGCTCTTTCCCGGATGAACCCCGTCTTCTCTTGCAGGCTCCCAGGGAGCCATGCGCTCACTGATCTGGCAGCAGGTAGCTTGCAGAGAATCCCTGGCGAACAGTTCGCTGCAACTCTATTTTTAATATACATTGCTGACCCTAATGATGGTCTATTGAGATGAGGGCAAGGAATGTCTGATCAAGTGGAGATTAATTTTTGACTGTGCTGTCTGGAAATGCATGAAAATGCACTCCTTTTTCTATTTAGACTCACAGGATGCTTTGATTGATTGACTAGTTTACAAATGAAGGTGATAAAATTAGGTTGAAGACCACATACATTTCTTAAAATGAGTCTGGCTGGTCGTGGAGACAATGAGGTTTGGACAGATTGTATTGCTGGTTTAGGCAATCTTCTGAACATGTCAAGATTTATAGACCTGTACTGTAATGTTACAATTGCGGCTCACTGATATAGGTTTCTTTTCAAATTCTTTCCCATTTTATTTGAAAAAGGCCATTAGAGAGTTATAGACTATTGAAAAAGCTTTTTCTTTGCTAACCCTTAATAAACTCTTCCAAACAAGGACTACTGCATTTTTGTATTAAATTTAGACCAAAATCTATAAAACATGTTCTCCCAGGTTTGGATAATTTGATTATTATTATCTAAATGGAGTTATGGTTCATATTGGCTTGCAGTAGCATACATAGTAAATAAAAGGTAAGTTAAGGTTTGTACAAGATCTTACGACGCTGAGGATTTTTCACTCTTCATTTGGATTACTGGATTTTGGGAATGGTAAATATATTTCCCCAGGTTGAGAAATTATAAAAATAAAATCCTCAGAATGTGGTGCTGAAATTAATGTTGCATTGAGCTAGAAACAAATTACTATTAACATTTCTTTATTCTTAGTGTTGCACAAATACCCACAGAAGCCTTGGGATTTTCTTAATAAAACAGACAAGGTTTACCAAACAAATGAAAACAGACGACGATGGGTTTCATGCAAAATTAAAAACCATGATGACATTAAAAATCATTACAAGAGAAGAGCAATAGATAAGATATCAAAGCTCTCTATGAATTAATAATAAATTCTATTTTATACATTTTGCCGTCAGACTAATGTTATCCAAGAACTTTGTCAGCGATGTCCTAGAGAGGGGGCCTGGGTACGCTTAAAATGCGAGCTCCCAGATTTTGTTTCCATGCCTTCTCCACCTGAAAAAAGCACCAAAATGTGATGCTTTCATGTGTTTGGAGTGCGCAAGGACTTGGAAGACAGGATCAACGTTCAAACAACCAGTCAGCTATACACAGCTCTCAGGACATCAATAAATATTCTAAATACCGAGCTCAGCACGTCCTGTCTTGCTGGGGAGAGGGGTGAGGACGCTGAACAAGACTGGCTCCCTTTCCTGCTGTGGAGGACATACCTGAGGAGCCGGGTGTAAGGCTCTGGGAGCAGCAGAGGCGGTTTAGGGGTGGGATCCTCAAGGGAAATGCTGGATGCCACCATGACCCATCAGGCAGATGAAAGAGGCTGCTCTAATGAAAGCCCTGTGGGAACATTTCCACCTCCCTCAGAAGCTTAGAGGTGGGAGGATCAAACACGCCTTGGCCGCCTGTGAGCCTCCCTCATTCCCCGAGTTGCAAAAAATACATCCTTTGTTGGGGTACAGCATAAAAATCTCAACTCCATCTGCCTCGGGGGCAGGCTTCTTCCTCACCCAGCAGTACCTTGCTCCAAGCTTTGGCAGAACTCCTCGTTTCACCACCTCCCCAGGACCTGCTGGGCCATGAGGCAGGATTTTCACTTAATTAATTTACCTGCGCCTTCAGGGGAGATTCGCCTTTGCCCCATCTAAGCACAGCATCCCTTCCTTCAAAGTTCATCCTTAAAAACCAGACACCGATGGAGATATTGGAAGGAGGTGAGGATCACAAATGAGGGTAAAGATGAGGCTGCCCGTCTGCAGAAGGGGTGTAGGGGGTGCACAGCCACGCGCAGCAGTTCCCGCAGGCATGGCGGGGGACAACACGGTTTCTCTGACCATGGGTGGTAAATTTTTGATTCCCAATTATCAAGTGAAGAGCTGCAAGGGGAGGAGTGGCGAGAGACGTGCCCGGGAACTTCACAACACCAAAATATTACTCATCTAACCCTCGGATTTTGGCCGCAGCCGGTCCCCTGAGCTTCTACACTCATGCTGAGCTTGCAGCCAGCCCTCCACAGCTCGAGGGACGCTGCTCAGCGGTTTCTATTTCAACCAGTTGGTGCGTGGCTTCTGTTACCCTGCTGGCTCCAGATTTTAAGAGAAATTTGATATGGGAAGAAAACAATAAATGTATTAAGCCTGAAATTGTCTGGCTACTCAAGACCTAGTGAATGTGTGGGCTGCTTTTCTGTAGGGCTCTGACAATGTAAACAAAGGTTATCGCAAGAGGGTATTTCTCAGGCCAGTGGGACCAACCACGCTTTGAGCTTCGCACCCTGCTGCAGATGGTCCATGGTGATTTTTAATAGACATAAAACCCTGTATATTGGGGGGAAAGCAGCATTGAGCAATAGAACAAATGCTCTCTAAATCTAATGCTAAATTTCTGATCACAGAATAGCTAATTTTCAGTTCTTTTCTTCTCATGCGTAAAAATAGATTACCTATTAAAAACACAGCATTAAAGCAGAAGAAAATAAAAGCTGGCAAATCAGAAAGGACCTTGATATTCCTGGCTTAAACATGATTACTTCACTCTATCTATCCTAATGCACTTCAAAGCAGGTTTACTCTCCTCCCCACCCACTGTAATACGAGCGACTCCTGTAATAGCTCTAAATGTTTTCTAGGAATGTATGAAATCTTCGAACTGAGGTATTTAAAGGTTTAGATATGTTTGAAATACAGCTATTTTTCAATCTTCTGAGCCAGCCAATCCAGGTGCCTGTTAGTCTACAAGTGTCTGCCATCTTTCTCTGATTGTCAGTGGAAATAGACTGATGGATCACTTCCCTGTGTCACTGCTCGAGACTGGTGACAATCAGTGAAATGATTGTGTCTGCCTCTACACATATCTGTAATTGATTGCCTAAACCCTAAGACTCTCTTTCCCAGTTGATATGATGGAACATTGGACTGAAATCACTCTCGATGAGGAGGAGTCAGGACCATTTGTTATTTACTTCTTTCCTTGCGCCTTTCTTCTCCCCTGCTTGAATTGTCCCACAAGAACACATTATGGTAATCAGACAGAATGTATGTATAGGAATCAATCAAAAGGAAAGCCGTCACAAGAGTTATGACATTACAAAGTCTGTTTGTAACTTTTGATTTATGGAAGATTTTCCGTTTTATAAATTGAGAGTGAGGCATGTTGGGATGGCTTAACCCTTGAACTCCTCGGTGAAGATAAAAAAGCAGTAGAAAAGGAGAATTAATACGGAATGGGCAGAGACAGTCTTCCCTTACTCATAATCGCTTGATTGTAAAATGAGACTGTTATTTTCCTTGTATTTCCAGCTTGTAAATGTTTTTGTATGAAAGAAAGATGCTTTACAGGAAAACAAATAAATACGGATCCTGCCAGAAGACTTTATAATCAAAGGCTATGAGCCTGCTAAGACTATACATATGCTTAATTCTTGTGCTGTGGCATCCAACAGCAGTCCATCCCTGTTCACCAAAACATATGCTTAACTTCAGCTCTGAGCCTTAATCTTATTGAACTCAACGGGTTTTAAGCACACACTTATCTTTAGACTTTAGGAGCTTTGCTAATACTGATGAACTTAAACATCTGCTTCCCGTCACTTTGCTTTTCACCTCTGCATGGTCCCACTGCTTTCGGGTCTGAGACCCGGTTCTTAAGCACGTGCTTAACTACGCAGCCATGAACAGGAAAGAGGTATCAAATCAAGTGCACGCATAAAGCTGTGCAGAGCTGGGGCCTAAATGTAAATATAACATGTCAAACGAATGCTACAAAAGGTGTAGAAAAGATATATTAAACAGCTTGCATGGTTTTTACATCTCAGGAGATGTGTGTGTATGCATTCATGAATGGCTCTCTGTGTATGAGAAAAATACGTATATACTTATTTTCTTCCCCAATTTGAATACCTGCGTTACCCTTTTGCTGTTTTAAATACGTTATTTTGGTTTTTAAAAGTGCATTTGGAAACTCTCAGCCCCTACCACAACTTTATCTACCACTAACCCTTCTTCTTTCGGGACGTCCATACGACACCTTGTTTCTAATCGAATACGGCACTTTGTTAATCTGATGTAATTTCTGATGTGATGCTGTCTGACCTAAGCAGTTGGTTTTCAGGGGGAAAATTGTTTTCCTGTGACATTTTGCTTGAATGCATCCTCATAAAATAGGCCCTGTTAAATAGCTGCTATGTTCTAGATGGGAACAGATTTCAGCAGAGGATACAACAGCCTCCGAATGTGTGTATACGAAAGCCTAGTTCTCAAGAAATGTGAGAAATTGATGTGCTGGTACAACTTCAAAAAGCATGTATCATCTAGTTCCGAAAACCCATCTGCTGTCTCTCCCTAAACCTATATTCTACCTTCATGGAAAATATTATAGAAGTTGCTTTTTGGATCCTTTGCTTTGTGAAATCCATCCAAAACACTGGAAAATCTAAGACTGGAAATAGGAGGTGGATACCCGTCATTTTTTACATGGGACATTGCAGCTTTTACCACTCAGAACAGCAAAATGGACCAAATGGAGAGCAGCAGCATTGCCACTATTTGGAAAGACTTTGCGAAGTCTTTAGGGGGAAAGTGGTATACAGAGGTAAATCACCGGAGTGAAGTCACATTGCACTAAATTCCAGATATAAATTTGCAGGTGCTTTGTGTGACTTCAGTGGGATTAGAATTTTATTTTCGTTATTTACTGTGGCAACAACTTAGAGCTTTAGTCAAGGACCAGACCCTATTGTGCTGAGAGCTGGGTGAAACACAGTACGAAGAGGCTCTTCAAAGGGAATACCAAAACCCGCGGTTTACAGTAGAATGGCTCCAGCTTTAAAAGTCATCCCTAAGTGCAGAATTTAGCTTATCCCCCATTCAAAAAGTTGCAGTTTTCAAATATTTACCTGATAATCTCGCTATGTAATATATTTAGCCATTCTGCTGACAGCTGTGCTCGTTTTATTGGCTAATGGCTAAAAGAAATCAAGTTTTCTTTTTAATAGCACAGCAGTCCTTCGCTGCTTAATCTCCTTCTTCGGCTTCAAACTGAAAGCTAATCAGATTGCAGATCCCACTGGGCACACTCTGTGTTTTTTTAATACATTAGGAAACCTCTATCACTATCACTGGAAAACTTAAAAAAGCATTTAAAAACAAAAAAGAGGAATAAATGAAAATGTTATGAACCTGGAAATGTTAATTAAGCCATTTTCAAAGAAAAGGCTTTTGATTCAGAATAAAATGCCATGTCACTTATTAAGAGTTAACATTTTTCCCTCTAAAAGAGGGTTCAACAAAGAATTCAGAATCGTTAAAAAATTTGAGCAATATAAATGGATGCTGTGAAGTTCTGCTGTAAACTGTTACAGATGAGCTAAGTACCAAATAAAGGCCTAGTATAATATTTTTATTAATTTCCCTGTGTCAGGATATCACCTTTGATCTTTTATAGGCCTCTTTCACCCTCATGGACAATACAACGGATAATAATTCAACGTCCAAATCATCATCGTTATTTTTATCCTTCTTAGAGATGCACTTCAACCAAAAATCCAGACCAAATCCTGAAATGTTAACATTTTCAAAGTCCAAAGCTTGATTTGGATCTAAATTTTACCACTGGCATGAGTTACACATAATGATCCACGACAGTTCTTTGTATCCAAGCCTTGATGAAGATACACTTATGGTCTTGATTTTACTAATTGGTCAATATTTAGTATTTAGAAAAAATAATGTGGTGTTGAAGGTTGACGGAGCTTATGAAAGGTAAGAAAATGATGACAGGATTTTGCCACCCACCCATTGACGATGGACAGAAACCACTAAACTCCAGTTCCTATAGAGCAATGGTTCTCAGCAGCAGATACCTCAAGAAACCTCCACAGCTACGTAGCTGTCCCGTGCCATCGTTCCCTCCCCCAGGGACCAAGGGTAGTGATGACAGCGGTTCCTGCTTGCACTATTCCTGAGTATTCCTGCACACTATGTCTGACCGACCCCAACCCAGTGCCTGTACAGAGCCTGTCCTTTTTCTGGCTGCAGGGATGAAAGCTGTGAGGTACCGGCAAAGCCCCGGACCCTGCAATTGGAGGCAGATCATGAAAAATTAGAGTTGTTACCATAAAGGTTCCAGTATTGTGAGGCCTCCTGGAGCCTGAAAAAACAAATGAACAAATCTCATCTCCCTGAAGCACCTTAACAGAGGGTCCTTCTTCTGTTTTCTTTGATTATTCCCACCAGTACACGCATATACTCTCGTACCCCAGCCCCTGGCAGTAGAGCTCAGAAAGCCACATGGTCAACCAGTGATTCAGCAATCCTGGGCGAAAGCCTCCTGATCAATGATATGCCACATCCCCATATGAGTCTTGGAAACACTTTGAAAAATGAGCCCCTTGTCCAAGCACAGTATAATAAAATAAAATAAGGGCCAGAAAAACAATCATATCAGAATCAGTAAACAAAACTGGAGCATCAGAATAATTTGCTCTGCGCGGGTACAGCGTTGTCAGAGTATTAACCAGGGTATTTTCCTCTTCCGTGGTCCTGCGCTGCTGTGATCAGGACACTGTTACGACCTACGGGAGAGAGGAGCTGCTCTCTGTGATATTTCATTTTTTTGGTTAGCTTGGGGTAGTAATGAACAAGTCACAGCCAAGTGAATTAATCTCTCTGGCTCTCCAGAAATGAAACTTCATGTACAGCAATTTGGTCTTCATTGCTTTTTCTCTGTGCCCTTTCTATAAGATTCTTCATAAAAAAGTAAAATTAAATTAAAACCAGTGGAAAGTGTGTTTTAACCGCTCCAAAAATGCTCGTAGATTTTCCATTAGGCACACACACATTCCAGCAGCGTGTAAAACTAGGTGTCTGTGGTAAGCATATTGCACATTATTTCGACTTATCAAAACAGATACTGCATGTTAAATTAACCCCACCAGCCGACTATTCAGTGCATATTTGGGGTCGGATCATGGCCATAGCAAACTTTCATTTATTGCAATGAGATCAGGAGCAGTGTGAATTAATCTGAGCACGAAGACAAGCCTGGTTAGTACAACTAGACCAACGGTAACTCCAAATCAGTTGATCAGATTTGAGTACCAAAAGCCAGAGAGGAAATCTGAAGGGCTGCTGCACAGCAGAAGCCTTTTGGGCTTTCGCTTCTTATGCCCTACCTATGGCTTGGTATTTCTATGATTATTTTTTTTCATTTTCACTTATCATTCTGGTATTCCCTGGAAAATTTAATTGCTCTCCACTCAGCAGATCATTTAAGCCCCCGCTCACCTATAAGCACGTGAACTATCCCATGCCTGCTAAGCACATACTGAATACCAGTTGCTGGGACGTTACATTTATTTAAGCCCTGATAACCACAGAATAGGAAATGTATATTTTAACAGTTAGTTAGATCAATTAACCCTCATTAAACCAGTTGGTGTTTCATCAACATAAACCAAATATAATAAATATCTCCAGAGCCCTACTGAATATTGAGTACATGCCAATTAATTAAAAATGTAGTATTAGTGGTTTACCAATGATGGAATAAATATGTATCTATTACATCATTGTTAATCTCTGTAAATATGTTTTTAATAACCTCATGGTATTTAGTCAGCATACAATAACTGTCTCATTAAGCTTAAATTAAATGCATGGTTAAGCATATTAAAAACACTTAATTTAAAACGTTGCCAACATTCTTCTTAGTAGGTTTCAACGTGGCTACAGTTTCTCAGAACTGTAGTTGACTGCCCCAGTTTGGGGAAATCGCTGGCCCTGGGACTTTCTTCTCAATGTCCATTAAGAGGCTGAGTAATTCAGTGCTATCATTTTATAAATACAGAGCCACTCAATCAACATAAAGGAGACTCGGTTTTATTTAGGGGAAAGAACGCTCATGTGCCAAAGAGGGCAGAAAGCTTTGAGCAGATAAAATGTTTTCCAAAAAATAAAACAGAGGTTCTAATAAAAAAAAAAAAAAAAGAAAAAGCCCTCTGTTGGAATAACAATAAAGAGAATGTTGCCGTACATGATTTTTCATTTATGGATAGCTGGAGACATTAATATACTTGCCTATGGCTTGTGCATTACTATTCCCAGCTATGCAGAAAGGCGAGGTGATTTACAGCCCCCCGCGCTGCCTCACCGACTGTCTCCGCCGGCCGCGCGTTGGCTGGCGACGGCTCCGGCGGGAGGGTGCCGGACGGTGCCGCAGCCGCGCGGGCAGCAACGCGGGCAGCAGGTAGATGTGACCTGGGATTTTTGGGGTTTGTGTACCCAGCAAGCCAATCGCTGGGCAGAGAGAGCAATAGCTGAAGCTTTTACTGCTCTTTAAGTTTCCTCATCGAGTCCCTCGGTAACTGATTATATCACAGAAGTTATATAAAAAACACATTAAACACCAACTAAATCAAGACTTTTCATGACTTTTTTCTAAAGCAACGAAATTCAGGACAAACACTATACTATGCATGGAGATCACCACCTGGAGAACAAAACTCTTCATTTCACACCCTGTCTTTCCAAATGGAACTCGAATGAAGTCGTGTGTTTTATTCATTTTATTATTTCCTGCGCTATTTATATTGGCATTTCGAAAACATACGGCAGAAAATTCAAATTTACAACAATCCTCTGTACTTTTGTATCACCATCCATGTAATGATCTCCAAAGGCTTTATGAACGATGCTGCGCTTAAGCCTTACATTCCGCACTGGACTGTTCATAATAATGTATGTAAAAATAAGTAGCCCTGGGAACTGTTCCAGTGTGACTCTAATAGGTGGGGAAGCTGCGGGACAGGAAAGGGGAAAGATCACAGGTTAGAAGATCTCTGAAGTTCTGCTGCTGTTTCCAACCAACATCAAGAGAAGACGCAGCACTCCTCACCTCTGAAAATCAGGCCCTGTAAGAGATCGCCACACAGTTTTGCGTGATGTCCGTGAAAAGCGTAGTCCAGAGATTTGGGATTTCTGTGTCTGTGCTTTCCTCACAAGAACATCCTTCATGCCAGCAAAGGTGTATGATTACAGACTCCTCCGGTTGAACAAATCACCACAGATCATCAGGGTGCACGTTTGGCATCTGCCTGACATTCAGATTGGGTCATCTTTCCTTATGTTTTTATGTTGTTGAAGGCATTAAGAAACTGAAGGGAGTTATCTTGCTGAATTTCTCACCCACAGCCTCTATTTGCTCTTCAGTTGTACGGCTTTGAATTCCCAGAATTTGTAATACTTCACCTTTTTCTTCTTTGATGTGGCATAAAATTTCAAAATCTGCTTCTTGCAATGTGCTTCCTGTTCTCAGCTGAGGCTACGCTGATGCCGTCTCTGAAGTTCATGAACCTCTGCAGACTCCGAACAGACTTGGACCGATTCATGCCGTATTACAGAAGTCTGAACAAGCTGAGTTTTCTGTGAGTTTAGGTTTCATTATAAATATTGTGTGCACCTCAGTCCAACATAATCCAGCTCGTTATTCTAGTATTTCTGAGTGCTTTGACACACTATCTTTAAGCAGTATGACTAAGTCAGCGGAATGATGGATGGACAGGCAGACAGCTAGATAAGAACCACTTGAGATATGGGGTTTCTACTGAAATTCTTATTAGGATCAGTTAATTCTAACAATTTTTAAGTCATTTGGGTAGCACAGACTAAGGTTTAAGTTCAATATTGTAATGTTCATTTTCTGCTATTTGTGAAAAAATATCAGAGAACAAAGAAAAAATCAAGGAAATACCATCAAAACAGAAATGGGAAATGTTATAAAAATAGAAGAGGAAATGAAAAGAAGAATTAAGTTTGGGCCAGAGTTAACATTTTTATATAGCATCCTTGCTTGTAGCAGCCTGATTTCAAATATTTTAAAAATGCTAAGTTTTCATCTAGAAAAAAAAAGAAGCAATAAAATAAAAAAGGGGATCCTCTTGAGAGGGAAAAAACACTTGAAGGACAGAGCATTTTTGAATCAAAAAAATACCATGAAACTGGATAGTAACTAGAACGGTTCGTGGACGTTGCTGCGTGCTGAGTTTGCACCTCTCCAGCTCAGGTTACAGACACTGCGCAGGAACCCCCTGCCTTTGCCCGTGGAGGTTCCCTTCTCAGGGAAGCCACTGGTGCTCGGGGAAGGAAGAAAGATGGGTTCGAGTATCGGCTTGTGTTTAAGGCAGAGAGCAGGTAGACTTTGTGCTCGGGATGCCCCCAGCATGGTGCAAGCTTGTGCTTGCCCTCCGTGGCACATGTTCCCCTCCCAGAAGGAAGGCAAGTGGCCCGTGCCGTCTGTGGCCTTGATCCCCACCCATGCTGAGAGGATGAATCGGAACCAGCGGTGGGTATGTTGCAGCAGCAGATTCAGAGAGTCCTTCTAAACTCCTTCTGCACAATGTGTCTTTCAGTACCTGAAGGGGACATACGCGTCTGCACAAAGAGGATCAGCTCAACAGTCTGGTGGGGGAAGGAAATGTCAGCGGCGTTCACACTTCCATATATATTATTTTTGTAAATCTGAGGTGCAAATTGTTTGTAGAATCTCAATTACACCCCTTATAATATTGTCATTTGCAATCAGCGCTCTATGAAAACAGGGCTTTCAAAGGGTAAGAAAATCATTTGAACTTGTGATCTACAATGGATTTGAATATTCAGATAAGGTCACTGGTCAGAGCAGGGGTGACAGCTGCGGTCAATAAATAGGTTCAGTGAGACAAAATCTTTTTGTCTATGTGGGAATAGCCTGAAGAAGAGAGGTTCTCAAGAGGGATCAGAGAGATTAAATTTAGCTGTGTCACCATTTTATTTCCAGGACGCTTAAGGCATGATGGAAGCCTTTGGTGTGGCCACCATGCCACTATGCTGATCCTGCTGACGGTGTCACTCTGGTGCCACCAGGTCAGATGTTCTGCTTCACTGTGAATATGAATCTGATGGAGAGCGATGTCTTGTTTTGGCTTCCTGCTGATTGACTTTTGACAGCCTACAAGAAGACTTGAACAAAGACAACTATAACAAAAATGACAGTGGTTCTAACATCCTCGATTCCTGGCTTCTCAGCATGACATCTCTTTAAAGAGCCTGCTAATCACAAAACGCTGAGACCTTGGCTTCTGTCAGTCAGGGTCCTACGTGTCATGGCCGAGCCCCCAAAAATAGGGCACCCAGCACTACTAATAATATTTTAACATCATGGCTTTCCCTTCAACATCATGAAGAATCTGTCTCCTAATTAACTATAAACCACAGCACTGCTTGAAATTCACTGGTAAGCATGAGCAGTACTGTTAAGATCACACTTAAGAAGCTAAGGATGATTAACCTTTGCCTAGGTTATAAAATGGCCCATTTAAGAACTGTTGCTACTGAATATATCACCTTGATATCAATCGGATTATTGAGTGAGAAGTTATACACGATGTTTGGCATGATGATATATGTATGGTTACAAACTGTTTATGAGAAGTGGAAAAGCCAATAAAAGATTAATGCAGATTTAAATAGATTTTTCCTCTTTACATTCTCCTGGGTTAATTTATGCATATGTAAGCCAGTTTTCATATACGTTAGAAAGTGCCACCTTTCCAGTTGTACTAGAGAGACATCCTGGTGATGTATCAATCAAATTACACTGGGGCCCGAGTGGTGACATTTAGTTTATATCTGCATTTCCACAATGACTTAGTTTTTACGAGTTCAGGATAAACTTACCCAAAAGCTACTGAGAACAGGTTTTCAGGCTAAATTCAACTTCCTCCACAGGCACTTATTAAGACAGAATAATTAATTTTCTGAATCACAGCTATGGCTTCAGCCTGTAAACACCTTCATTTCAGTGCAATTTGTACAGAGAAATATTTACCTGCCACACGCATTAGACTCCAGGTAACAGCGTAATTTTAACTTCTGGACTAGAGCTGCCATTTCAATGGACCGGGAGCCTAATCCTGACCCTGTCGCTGACCTGGATGACTTGTGCAGCGTGAATGGCACTTCTGTTTCTCCTCACAATCTTTTTCTATCCAGTTTATTTCTTGGAGGGGAGCAGCCTCCTACTTTGTGTTTGCCCCTGGTGGCTTATTTCATAATTCCTCCTAGTAAAAAAAAACGGAAGAGGATAACGCTGGCACTGTGATGCTTCCAGTTCTCCCAAACTTCAGGAAGGCATCTGAAAGGGGAGATTTTGGTTCAGACCCATCTCTGCTAATATGTACAGTCTTAAAGCTTTAACAAGACAGTCTTCTTTCAAATTTACAACAGCCTGTGTTTAAAAACCTGACAAAACCAAAATGTGCTCTCCATAAACTATACTGGCACAATTCATGCAGCTGTAATGTAGGTTGTGTCAGCATTTCCATTATACTGTACACCGCTATTTTTCAGGGGTTTAGATCTTGGCTATAAAAATCCACCTGGGGTTGAGAGTTGGCAAGTTGGAATTTCAGTAGAGGAATTCATTTTTTCAAAGAAATTTGAAAAATAAATTCCATTAAAACTGTAGACAGCCCAGAGAGCAATGTTTGAGGATGCTTCTGTTGCATTAATATTTTTTACATTTCAATAGTACTTTTTGCCACCTGTTTTACAGATCAATAGCTAGATTCATTCTGGATGGAATTCCTTTTACCTCTGTTGTTTCACATCTAATACTATTTTAGTCCCATTTTTCTTATATAAATAAATATTTTTTCATAATGGCTTTTTTTGGCTTGTCCCGACTTCTACGCAGAGATGCCCAGAAGGTAACGAGAGTGAATCCCGTCATGGCACAGAGTGAGCAACACTGCAGATGACCGTATCCAGAGGCTGCACAGGATGCGACCCAGCCACAGCGAGCTTCAGGGAATGCGTCGAGGTGCTCTTTCAGGAAGAGTAACCAGGTTCTGGTTACGGATGGGGAAAGGGCTGGTGGGTCAGTCAGGGAGGGCACAGGCTCAATTCAGCAGCGAGTAGCTTAGAGGAAATCCAACCACCTTTCCGAGCCGGCCCGTGACCCAAATCCCACACCAGCAGGGCAGAATAATGCCAGGCACTAACCAGCCAGTGGCCAGGACTAACTCCTCAATCTTCAGCCTCCCTGGGGGAAGCCTGAAGACATTTCTCCTCCTGTCATCTTTCCTGGCTTATTCTGTTTCTGAACAGGTAGCAGCGATCTGCAGGGTTGGCTGCACTGTGGTTTCCTCAATGCTGCTGATCTCTGGAATTGCAATATTTCGTGTATCTTCACACTTTTGCACCATTGTTTGCAGACATAGAAAGCAAAACTGCTCCCTGAAGCCTGTGGTTGTAAGATCCCCGTGTGGATCTGTGAAAATCTGGTTGTTCAGCTCCTGTCACTAACACACCACCACGGCAGACACGCAAAAGCTATTGACAGCTCTTCTTCCCTGGAAGGAATCGGCTCTGGGTTTGCTGCCATCTGTGTGCCTAACTGTAAGCTTTTTGGGGTTCTTGCCATTTTATTTTCCTAGAAGATTTATGGAAAGTATTCCAAACCAAGAACCACGTAACCATAATGTAATACGTATCGTGTAATACCTATTTTTCTTGCACACTGCAAGGTTGACCAGAAGTCCAAAATTAGAAAACAAGGAACAGAAAATATAGATGAAGAAAACCCTCAAATTTACTGATCCTTTCAGGTGACGTAATATCCAGCTTCTGTTATATTTTTTTTCCACTGATGCTCCTTAGAGACTGTGAAACTACCATAACTACAAGTATGGGGCAGTAGCTCCTGCTTTCAGTTTCAAGGGACTGGTTAAAATGAAAGGGATTAGAAACACTAAAATCAAGGTTCACAAATAATTAGCTATTAATTTTCATTATGAGTCTTTTCTATTTTAATGATATCCCTATTCCTCAGTGCTTGATCAGAGATGTACAGAGAGAAATGCAATGTAAATAGATGGAATAAAGTTGTCCCTTTTGATAAAAAAGGCCACGTGTTTCATCCAATTGCACCTAGTGACTATTCATAAATTAGTAATTTTGAAAATATTCCTCTATTCATATATCCAAACAGCCTCTTGGCAGAGCCGTGGTCTTGATGACTTACTGCATTCCTAATTCCCACTCTTCGATTTTAGAACAACTAACATACCACAGCTTCTAGCTTCCATTAGATTAATATTTGTGCTTGATTTTGGAACTACCAGCATTAGGATATTTCATTTAGATAAAGGATCTAAATCTATTTTTCCCTTCAGCAGACTTCAATAACTCCTACCAGTGCTGCAGGTGGGGAAGTGAAGGATTACTCTGTGGAACTTCTGCTGCTGAGGTCTCCGCTGAGCCCCAGCACAATTAAGTACGCTGTGCAAGGTCAGGATTTTGTCTTTAAGGATGGAAGAGACGAGTCAGCAGAAACTCTTCCAGGCTGTGATAGCTGGCCGTGGAGAACAGCAAGTGAAGTGCTCAGAATAATGAGCTCCTCAAACCCCGTGATAGTTTATGTCTGATTCATCAGATAGTCAAAATGCAGATCCACAGCCAAGGAACACATTTTTTTTGGAAGGGATCTACTTATAACCAGAGAAAGGATTAGTCTCCTGTGTGGCCGCAGACCTTTGGCGAGCGTCCGCGGGCTGCCCTCAGAACAAGGCAACCTGTTTGGGGCTTGAGTTTGTTTAATTTCTTCCCAAATCACAGGCTTAGGTTTGCTTGTACTTCTGTTCCGTAGGCTCTTTTCTCCCGCAGTGTCTCTCTGGGTTTATACAAAAAAGTATTTCAAAGCTGGCCTAAGTAGGCATTAACCCCATTCTCAGCCTGCTCTCCTAGCAATGCCATTTACTCCCACCTGGCCTTTTAAGAATGCACACCACTTGTAATCAAATGAAATCTACCCCTGCGGTGCCTTAAGATGTGCCCATCTTTTACCTGGAATTTCTAAATAAGACCACAAACTATGTAAATGAACAATCTTCCTTTCTCTCCAGGCTGCTGTCTATATAGATTTTCAAGCACCATAGTTATATTCCATACAGCTGCATCTCCGTTCACTTGGAACGGATGGAAAAACCTTTTCGATTAATGGATTTCACTATGTTGGAGACTTACAGTGTAATAAACATGCATTTCTGTTACTATAACCAAGCGTAAGCCAGAATTTACATAGAAGGTTTGTGGAAAAGCATTTAAATGATGGGAGAGGAGAAAGTTGGGCTGGACAGAATGGCAGTGGGGTATGAAAGCGATAAATAGAGAGTAGGGAAAGCACAGGTAATACGGTCAGGTTATTACTGATAGTAGGGGCAGGCAGCAGAGAAGAAATGAACTGGAGTTTTTACTGGATCCCAATTGTCCCAATGTATCATTATACACGGTGCTGGACTGCAGGTTCTTCCAAAATTTCAGAAGGGAGAGTTAAGAAGATGCTGTAGGAAATAAATCCAGGCAAGAAATGGGTAGAAAAGGGCTGTCTAGAGAGCTGGAAGCCAGCTCACCTGGCTGGAGTGAGAAAGTAGACGAGGAAAATCAGGCAGGAGTGCAAAGGCAACGCTCAATGGGACTGGTCTCACCTGAAGCTGCTCCCGCAACCTTGTGTTTATAACCAGGACAACAGCAGGAATCCCCTGCTATTTGTAGCGCGCAAGATAATTCAGTGCCTTGCTGAAGAGCTTCTCACTGTCCTACTCCCCCGAGACCAACACATTAATGGGGTCACGAGGGTAACGTGCCCCTTTGCCACAACAACCCGTTTTACACAGAGGGACTCTTGCCTGAAAGCATGTCATTGCCATTAGTAAAGCTTTGTAGAAAAGGACAACAGTGGCTGCTGATGCCATAGCAACCCATGCAAGAGCAGGTAAGGTGGGCTACACCAGTTGAAAGGTGCCAGAGAGCTATTAGGAAAGTCACAGCCTTGCAAACAGCCCCTCTTTCTCATGATAGCAGGTGGCAAGAGGTCATGGTAAAATGCGCCTCTTGCCCTCTGAGTTCCTACGGTGAGGAGAAGCAAAGACCTCAGAGCTGATCTCGCAGACGGTGACAGTTTCAGCAACGGTTCGGTTCCTAGACCTCACTCCCCAGAGAGGAGATGAAAAGCAGCGGCACCAGGCAGTGCTCGGAGCCAACCCCGCTGATGCTGTGAGTGACAGTGCAAACTGCTCAGCACCACTCCTCTCTGAGACGCTTCACGTGCTTATTGGGCCTCACCTGGAAAAAAACCCCTAACCTAAAGAACACCGAGAGAGCCAGTCAACTCTAAAGAGGTTCTTCAGGCTAACAACAGGTGAATGAATGGAAGCAATACTAACAGCAAGGAACTTTGGCAAAGATGTCTTTTCTAAAGCAAAAAAGCAATTATTATCACAAACTGAACATTTCAAAAGTAACTTACTCATCATCTCGCACCATGTTTCTGTTCATATGTTGCTCGTCAATGTAACAAGCGTCTGCACACAAATGTAATCATTACTCCTAATTTCTATCACCCATCATCAGCTAATCACTCCCGGACAGCAGCTCTCTTCTGTACGGTTGGAATGTTTATTTTGGTGGTGTGTTACCTGTGCTGCTTGTGTATGGCATGTCGTGGCGTTTCTCCTGACCAGGTGCCTCCCATGATTGACTAACAGGATGGCACTAGTTACAAATTTTACAGGATGGAGTTCTAAATGGTATGCTTGGTGACTTTTCAGGCTAAAAGCTTGGTTTGGGGTAGTTGATAACCTAAGGGGGGCAAAAGATGTTCAGTGTTTGCAAAATGCCTGGTGAACACCTATGAATCCAAATTCTGCATTTGGTGTGATCTGGGAAAGAAAGTGCACGGGAAAAAGCTGCATCCCGGTTCCCAGCCTTTGCCGCACCACAGCCTTCACTGGCACAAAGGAGGCTCGTTTGGAAAGGAAACACAGAAAGCCTGAACACTGGGCTACCACTGGCTGTCAGTGGTTTTCACTCTGTGGCCACGAGCTGACTAGTAGCCACCAGCATGTAAAAAGCACCTCCAAAGGACACTACTGGCGCTTCAAGGCTATTCAAAATGTTGGTAAAGGGACTCTGCACCTCTCACGTCCCTGGCGTAAGCCAGCCACTGCTCTGCTGCATTCATGGCACTTGCACTGCTCCGCGATCACCGCGAGATCAAGCTCTGCTGACAGCACACCTTCAAGATTTTCAGCACTACTAGCAGAGCCTGAAGATGTCACTTCATTCTCCTTCTTCCTGTTTTTCCCTTTTTTAAGGTATTTCACATAAAATTAAAAAAAAAAGGTTAGCCAACAGTATGTGGAAAAGCCCCAGTGCTTCTTCCACCCTACTGCCAATCCACCACGCGATTACAGCTCCAGATTCGAGGCTGAATTTCCCTGAAAAGCGTTGGTGCTCCTACTGCAGGTTGCAGCCTCTCCATTTTCCAATAGTTATTTTGTACTACCTCTGTCTCCTTCCTCTCCACAAGGGAATACAGTCTAGTTTCCGTGTTTCTCTCCTAAGAAGTACTCATTTTAAAGACTTGCGCAGCTTGATGTTAGGCTGGGAACACTGGTCAGAAATTGCTGCTCAAGGATGCCTGTTATTTTATAGCATTTTCTTTCCCCCTGTAACACAACTGGATGTTTGAGCCAGCGGCGGGAAAGACCATCATCTACCACATTTGTCACCAAGCTTGATAGATAGTATTCCCAAGCCAATGCCATAAATGCTGTTTGGAAATTGCAAAGCCTGGCTGCTGCCGCTGCCGGTCTGACCAAAAAGAATTAATTTATAATCATGAATATAAATTTCATAGATAGTATTATTGTCATTCTGCTTTTGAGTTATAGGACATATGGGGAGTGGCTTGTGGAGCAGAAGCAGTGTCACCATAATTCAGTGTAATTCCGATGACAATCGTTCTATCTATCATGCAGCTATAAATCAATCAATTTCCTACATTAAAGGGACAGACCTCACCTCTCAGAAGTTGGGGGAGAAGGAGGGGGGGTCCAGGTGTTACTGGTTATGCTGACTAAGGCTGGTTTTACTGCAGATATCAGCCCCACTTCATGAATGTATTTCCACTGTACTCTGATCAACTGAATGATGCTTTCCCATGTGGCTACACACACACACACGTTTTTAAAAATTATCACACATCATTCACTCAGGTTCGTCTTCCATCTCCCTGCCCTCTGCTACACGTTAAATTACTGGACTTTCTAAATGAACGATAGTTGACAAACTACTGTAAACTTACTGTCCTGACTGAAATGACATTAATTCAACCAGAGCCCAATATATTCAAAGGTCTCTCTGAAATGCCATGAATTAGGGAGCAGATCTTTTCTATTAATGTGTCTTAGTCCCTCCCAAAGGCTACCGGCCTCAGGGAAAAATAAAAGACAGTAGAGCCTGAGTGCCACTGAGCGAGCATGTAATGGCTTTGCGAGCACACTGCTGGGCAGAAGAATGCAGGACTCTCAGGAAGCAATAGCTTGCGCGGGGAGGAAGAGCCTCTGCGACCAACGCAAAGGCATTTTGGAAAGCAGAGAGTTATACAGTTAAGCAACCTATTGTTCACCGTAATGAAAAAGCATGACTATTCATGAGTGTGTTACAGCGTGTAGTTTGCCAATTACCCAATCAAGGGACATGCTCATCCAGCCATGAGTGAGGGCAGTACCCATAATATTTTATTGCTATTAAGCCTCAACTTTGCATGTTTTTATATAGACTATAGGGTGTTTAATAGCCATGCAAAGCTATGACTTTCTTGCATACATTACAGATGGGCATAAGAGGATAAATCCTACTGCAAGCTGCCCAGGCTAACCTTCCTTTGTAACTGAAAATATGCAGCTGTGCAATATTGTGTCACTTGGAGTTGTTCGAATGGGTCATGTACGCAAGATCTCATCCGTTTTGTGAAAATGTTACAAAGCTCTGCAGGAGGTAGTGTCACGGAGTCAACCCCAGGAACGGAATGTTTGGGTTGAAATAAAGATGTCATTTTTTAAAAGTCAGGAAGGAAAATTATGTTTTTAAATGTCCGGAAAAATAAACAGTATTCCAAAATGGTAAGAGAGAATGAGATGCTTTTGGCAGAAGGAGATTTAAATACATTCCCATAGTTTAGTGTTATCCATTCGGTTTTATAATTGCAGGGAATAGTATTTCGGATACTAATGTCCTCAGAGGCAGAGTCGTGCTATGAAAGCTGCTTTCCTTCTGAATCAGACCCAGGGAGATGTCTGTGCTCTGACCTGCCCTCCTGGCTCCGCTGTGTGTCAGAGTAGGACATACGGACATACTCCCAGTCTCAACTAACTTTGAAGCTTGGGACTCTTACAGTGTGAGGTTCTGCTTTGTGTCCTCTCCAGTTCATACATCCATGGTTAATCCACCAGTAGCCTTACACGTTAATTTGAAATGCTAACTATTTATTTATACTCTGGTATAAACATGCATGTTTACACTTGTTAATTACTGCTGCTTCTATGAAACATTTGTGGTTTGAGGTCTGCCTTCCTCTTCAACAACGGGGCAGTTACGATACTTTCCTGTAATGGCAGATTTTTCCTGCTCCTTCAGAGAGAGGAACCACTCAATGGTGTCAACTATTTTTTGACTTTGATAAAAATGTATTGAGAGTCAAGATCATCTCTTAATAGTTCACATTTCTATTTAATAACCTGCTGCAATGTCAAAAGATACAACCATCATCTTGCAGTTCCAAGAAGTATTATGCACTGCCATCCTATCTATTGATGCACATCAGACATGTCCATGTTATTCCATATTCCGTCCATTCCAAAGAAAGGCTAAAGGAGACAGAGGGTGCAGATCTTGTTAGGTACAGTCTCTGACACTATCACTATCAATTGTCTTTTGCTAGCACTGATCATCACCTCAATTATCTGGTGTCCAGCCTACCTGATAGGTTTTTGCAAACTATAACTCTTCTGTCGATGAACATGGAATAATGACAGCTAGGGGCAGATGGACAGAATACAAAAGAGATAAACCTAAAAGTGTTATACACGTATGCACACACACGCAAACATCCACCCGTGTCTCTAAATTAATCTAAAGCTGCAACAACTCAGGGCATCCTGTTGTTCTCTTAAAATGCAACATTAGAGTATACAAACCAGAAAGAACTGAGTTTTAAATGCCCTGAATGGTTCCTTTTCTTTTCCTCTCTCTTATTTCATTCTCAAGCCTGTTAACATGTATAAAAGGTCTTGGAATACAGAAAAACACAGTACCTAAAAAACACCTGGTAAATAACATTTGGAAATTCATTCAGAAGCCATTATTGTATGTTTAAATAGCAGGTAAAAGAAAACTGGTTTTGTAAAAGTACGTCTGGCATGATTTTAATTAAAAGGATTTTTTTAAAAATAATTCCAATACCACAAGCTTGAACCGTGGACTGAAAATATCAAACGAGAACTTGTAGATAGCACGCTGCCATTGTAGCTGTAAATTTTTACCCACGCAATATTCCCCACAACATGAGAAAATGGATTTTAGTGCAATATTAATTGAAGTTTTGCCAGTATAAGGTTCGTGAGGTTAATTTGAAAAGAATACATTACCAATATATTTATAGCATTTAAATAAATTAGGATTACACTTCACACATCAATAACAGCTGTTAAATAATATTTTTATTCTATGTAAATTCTATCCATTCATCTCTGTTGTATAACAAATGACCATAATTATGGTGCTTCATTGGTAGGAAGGTCATTGGTAATCTTGTAATTTCTCATTGGTGTAAAAAGAGAAAACAGAACTGTTTGTGATGAATGTATTCAACCTTTTGCATACTTTGGTACTTGGGACTATGCATTAAAATGCAGCAAGAAATTAAGTTCTTCACTTACACAGCATTTTTAATCTAGTGCTGTTGATTTTTTATAACTAAGGCATTTACAATGCTTTCTCAGGGGACTTCTTCCTGTATATCTTGTATTTTCTTCCTTAGAAACTACTAAGGTTCAAACATTCACAACATTCCCCCCCTCCCAAAAAGCCCCACCAGAGTCAGAAATCACAAACTCAGAAGGACTAGAAGCTCCAGTCTTTTAATTTTAACTTGCAGCCCGTATATTTTGGATTACTGAAAATAATCAAATCAATGTCTCAAAACTGAGTTGTAAAGAATGCAAGAATAAAAGTGAGAAAACAGACTACTTTCTATTAGTCTCTGAATTGAGATTACTGAGATAGACTTTGTAGAGTGAGATTTTTTTTTCCTAGTTCTGTCTTAGTTTTATGCAGAGATTTGCTTCTTACCTTCAAAAAGGGAAGAATCCCAGAGTTTCTTAGAGGACTCAGAATATATTTAGGAAGGCGCATTTATTTCCCTGCTCTAAAATAGCTAATGCAATTCCTGTAAGAAAATCTTCTGTATAACTCATTAAAATATACAATATATTGTCTAATTAAAATACAAACTTTTATAGTTCTCATTGTATAAACACACATTCTCTTTTCTCGTGGAATATAGAGTGATTGCATGGCCTTTATATAGGGGAAATGAAGAAGATATATTGATTGCTAATTCACAGAGAGAAAAGCATTAGAAGGAGCAGCGCCCTATACCTGGAGTATCATTGCAAACGCTGATGCCGGAAAGGCCCTCGGAAGCAGGGATTCATGCAAAGGGAATTCTTTTTAATGAAGCTTGATTTAATCCCATTATTCTAATAAAGTGTAATCAATTGACGCAGAAAATCTGAAGGTCTAGTTCAGCTGCTGATTGGAGTTTGGTTGTTTGTAAGACAGTGGATACAATGAAAGAGAAGTAAGTTAATAAGCTTTTGGTCCGCTAATCCACACTTCCTGGAGCGAGTCTGAGTTTTGAAGGAGGGCAATTTGGAAGCTGTCTTAGCATAAATCTAAAGCCAGTCTGTGGCTGTCTACGGGGAACAAGCCCCTCAGCATTCACCAAGACACGCTTCAAGGAGATTCTACTCTTAATCCAATTTACTCAGCCGAATAAGTCCCACTGCTTCAGCTTGCCAACAAATTAAAATCCAGCTTCATAAAAACACCTTGAATTTGGAAGGTATTGGCTGGCCTGCTAGACTTGAAACTTCATTTATTCTGGCTAACTTCTCAATTATCTTCCCAGCAGTGGAGATGTGTAAAAGTGCAAAAATCAATAGGATTCTATTCCCTTTCTATTGGAAAGGGAAAAATTAATGAGATAGGACACTCTCTTAATCAGAAATAAATGTTTTAATTCAGATAATGACATAGTTTTCCCTCGTTGAAGGATGACAAATGCTGGGCTGCACCCCCAGCAGAAGCAGTTTCAATTTTATTGTAAATATAAAAGGTATTGATCGGTGAGATGCACAAACCCTATTGCTTACAAAAGCCATTCAGGGGGACTGGGAAAACTATTAAGCACTGGGTCAGAAATCAATAAACAACACTGAAATGTAGCAGAGGTCGCCCTAAGGCTTCGTGGCATCTTCGAAAGCCAAGTGGCAGAAATAGTGACAGAAATGTCTCTTGTGGAGCAATGTTAGGGATGAAGGGGTCACGCGTTTAATCTCTTCGGAGCTTTGACAGGTCTGTGGAACAGAACTGATGTAGTCTTTCCTGGCTCCCTTTGATTTAAATACATGCTGATTCATCCGACAGCTGAGTGCAATGATTGTTTTGGGTCGTGCAAATATATTGGCTCTGAAAATATTGTAGGAGCATTTTGGTCCTGCTCTGCTTACGTAAACAGGATTTTAATTTCAGCTTTGTTTGTCCTCTTTAGAAAATGCGAATACGAAAGCATAAAGAAAGAAGTCTCTGAAATCAGGATCTTCCAACATGCAATTTTAAAGACAAAATTAAAGATAACATTTAAAGAGGTAAGATTTAGATATTAAAAAAACCCAAGTATTTTTGTACCATAAAAGTTATCCAATACGACATTATTTGGAACAGTATAATGAACAGCTTTTTTTTTTTCCTTTCTGCTTCAAAGATGCTTCTATTAAAAAAGGTTACTTCCTGTGCCAGAAAACACTTACCATCACTGAACAAATCACAATCACCCCAAGTTCTTGCTCTCTGGTGGTCTTTAGTTTGAAAGTGCCATATCTGATCCCAACCTGCATCTCTTAAAATGCACCGAGGACCACGTTTAGCACACACAGCTACTGCGTCGTGAATGCACAGCAGAAACCACCCGGAATGAACAGAAAGACCAGCGAAAGCGGTGTCTGTTCACCCAGGTGGGAGCTGATTTTTCGCAGAAGACATTGATTTGAAAGGCTTAAAGCAGAGTATCGAAACTTTTAACAACATCATTCCAGAAGCAGAGTCAGAGCCAAAAAAAAAAAATAAAACCGAGTGACTGTACCTTCTGCTCCGGGAAATGCAGCTTCCCCCTTGACATGGATATGATTATAAGATTGGTTAGGGTCAGGTTACCCATCAGTAGGTGAAGTGTTCAGGTGCTGAGGATTTCAGTTTCATCTCACCTCAGATATTATGTCAGCTCCATGTCATTTTCATCACGGGGAATGATTTGAGGGCTTGCTGTGTCCCCTGTTATTGCGGTCACTTGACCTCAGATGTAACTTCTGTTTAATACCAGCATTTTAACAAAGCCCAGGAGTAGCACACACACGGCGAGCCACCACTTGACCTTTCCTTGCCTGGAAGACGCCAATTGGCTCCGGCCTTGGGTTCCGCTGCCCCCTCCATTTGCAACAAATGAATGTTAAGGCCTCAATGAATTGGCTCACATTTGAAGTTATATTTTTTCATTGCCACAAGCGGTTTAAAATTGAATCCCCTTTTTATATTTTGTCCTGAATTAATGGTATTTTTCCTGTTGCATTTGGTTTGGGAGCATAGAAACGGGTTTGTTCTTAAAAACAATATTCAGCTCTGCCACGTGCTAATTTTAAGCACAGGGTATTAAGGGAGGACATGTAAAGAGCAAAGTGCCTTTGCTCTATAAAAAGGATCACTTTATGTTTCTTAATGAAACTGTTTCCTCTTCTTTATTAAACATGCCTAACGAAATCTGGAAAGTAAGTAGAAAAAACTTTTTTAAACCATTATGAAGTTTATGTTACTTTTAGTCACAGTATAGCAGGTTGGTTAGTAATACAAGGCCCCCACCCATGCAATTAGGTTGTTATCACTCAGCAATTCATTAATCACAGCTCACATCATTGTATAAATATATTACTAGAGTGGCTTCCTGAGATGTGGCCAGTTTAAATGAGCAACATGGGCTTTTTACATTCGTTATTATTCTGACTGCAATCACTGCTCAAGGTAACAGCCGTTCTGGGGATGCCCCTCAGAGCTCCTGCTTTTTCGAGCGCACCTTCCCACGCTGGACAAGCCACTGTGGCCAACATCTAGGTGCTATTAAAAGGCTGATGTGCTCTACCAGAATTTTTCCACGCTTGTTTACAAGAATGAAATAAATGTTTATGAACAAGGAGATACAGGGAGAGTAGAAGCAGTTTTGTTAATATGGTGCCAATTAGTAAAATTGATTTTCAAAGGTACAGTACTTAGGGTCCTTTGAAAATCAGGTGTCTGAACGCGGATTTAGGAGCAGCAGTAGTCTATGTCTGCATTACCATGTCGTGACCCCGAAGGAGCAGACCTGGAGTGCAGCAGTGGCACCCATGTCTCAGATGGGGCTGTTTGGGGCTTGCTCTGACCCCGCAGCAGCCAGCGCGTTGCTGGAGCACAGCTTTCAGCTGGGGTTTTATCCAGAAGGAGCACAGCTGCAAGCTCCAAGACCTCTCTGCAATGCAAACCAAGGGGCCATAGGTGAAGGAAGCTTCAGAAGTGCGATCCTGATCCAAAATTAAAGCTAATATAGGTGCAGCCTCACACTACTTTGCCAACAAGCCAAACACAGGGACCAAGGACTCCAAGGACATTCAGCTCTAGACTTCTCTACTCATATTACTGGGAAGAAGCCTCTAAAACAGTGTATGCTGAGGTGGCGAAGGGTTTTTTGATGACGCAGATACCGTTACACAGGGAAGATCATCACAAGGCCCGTAGAAGCCACCCAGAGAGCCTATTTTCCAGCACTCCTCACTAACCGGGAACAAATTCAAACATGTGAGATGATAGGCCCATAACAAATGTTCTCATGTCTGTTACCTTCCTAAAAAGTACTGAATTAAATTAAAGTAATTATCTTTAAAATTAAAACACAAAATGCAGTACGCTGTCTTCTGAAAGGAAGGCGTAGGATAGCACCATCAGTCATTCAGTTCAGCAAGCAGTCTGGCCTCCCTTGCTCTACCCTAATGAGCACTCTGGGTCTCTCCATAATCCATCTTCATATCCCTATTATGCCAGGCCCACCAAGCTCTCATATATGAAACTCTTCAAAATAATGGCTTCAAAATATGGCAGTTCTAGCAGGACAAAACCATATTTTCCAAAAATTTGGATTTCCAAGCATTTGTTTGACTCCAGTTGCTAAGGTTTTCAAAAAGACACTAAATGTTGCACGACCAAGACAAAATCATGAAGGCTGAAGTGCTGCAGTTGCTAATCCTGCTTGGAAGATTTCTGGGCTGGAACAGTTTAACAAAACACATACCTTATTTCCTTGGGCTGACTTTTAATGAAACTTGCCGGTAATAGGGAAAGAGACACTGACAATGACTCATGGTCGTTACTTCAAAAGGCATTGGAAAATACCACATTTTCAGAAAACATTTATAATATTGACAGTTTTTCATTAAATGTACTACACTGTTTGTTTTGAAGGCATCCCCTATTAAAGCAATCTTTTATGCAAAAAAATGTGACTGGGATAACTGCTTCCATTATTCACATGTTTGGGTTTACCCTGAGTCAAAAAGACATGGCAAGGGGGCAAAAGGGCTAAACATCTCCCACCCGACACTCTCTAGTGAACACCATCGCCTGTGTCCCAAGGCAAGAGGAGGTCCTGCATGGTCCCTCAGCAATATCAGCCTGGCCTCCTCCTAATCGAAGTGTGCCAACTAGCCCACCTCATCCTTTAATTCTTCTTTAATTCTAAATATTTGGCTACAGCCTATCTTTCTGGTATGGCTTGTTCAGTAAACCTGTGGGATACCATCTGGGACAGGTATGCAAATGCACTTTTCCCAAAGGAGTAATAGTCACCACCCTAGGTAGAAATTCTGAGAAGAAATGAGATGCTGTCTTGTCCATTTGAAATGGACTAACCACCAGTGTGAATAGTGTCTTCTCTCTACAACTATTATGTGACCCCACAGCTCCTTCCGGCAAGAGCGGTTCTGCCCACATGCTGCAAAAACCAGTTCATTAAAGGTTCAGTGTAAGAAACCTGAAATACAGTACACCATCAGAGGTGAGCTTGATAACTCCTGCCCCATTTGCTTTGCTTTTTAGCTTTTCTAATACGGGAGGAAGCTCTGAAGAACTAATTTTCTTGGCATAAAGGAGCAGCTGAACATTTCCTCTTCAGGTGTGTCATGTACCACCCACCACACACTGTGCGTGCCCAGAGAGGAGCCTGGGGAAGGGTTTGGGGCAGAAGGAGTGAGCAAAATTCTCTTGTTATACCAAGTTGGAAAGAAGTTAAACCTGACACCATATATCTCCTTCTCCTTTTGGGCTTTTGTCTTTCAGATGTGGACCCAAAGACTGGGTCTTTCTCCTACTAAATAAAATCCAGATCAATGCACTTAATAGCCATCCTATGTACAAATATTTCTTCAGATTTATTTAATAGAGAAACCAACTGGAGATTCTTGTTTTGCTATCCTTATCTTTTATAGAATGGAAAATACTTAAATCAATAGCCATTAATTAGAATAACTTGGCGGGGGGAGCGTGTGTAGAACAATACAGGGCATTCAATAGGCTCCTGCTAAACTGAAGGTCCAAACAACTATTTCCGTGCAAGACAGGAAAGCCAGATTTTACAGAAAAAAATGATACCTGATATTTCCCTGAAAAGACCTTCAGAAAATGTGCAGCTTTGACTACAGACGTATCCTCCTTCATGGCGGTGTTCTCATGCTTCACCCAGCCCACATTTGTCACCCTGAAGTCCATCCTTATTTACGGCACTAGTGATAAAATTTTCTTTAAATTTAATGAGATTAAGTATGCCCTTCTCGCGCACTAAATGAGAAATTTTAACAGTGCATTCTGGAAGAAGGACAAATTTAAGCATGAGCTTAGACTTAAATAATTTGCTGAATTGGCACTTAAATCTTTAGCCTTTTAGGCTTTAAGGGCTGTACTCTGACTGTGCAACAGTTTTACCGAAGAAAACCCAATCATCAGTAGTTTGAGCAACATCAGAAGCAGGACTGTGAATTAGCTACAGTTTATAGTCCCTGGTCTATTCTTCCACGCTTTTTCATTTTGCTACTCTTCAAATTAGAGAATTACCACTCATTCAAAGAGCCATTTATACTTGTTACCTTTTCCATAAACATTCCCGATTATTTAACTTTGAAAAGGTAACAGTTATAAAGCACTTACTGAGATCTTTAAGGTTTCAAAATGCAACTTAAGTCCTGATTTTGATTCACTCTAATAAATTAGCTGTATTTCATCCGCTCATGTAATGCTGCTTCTGCTGTGCTGTCGCATGGCGGCTGCGTAGCAGCATTGAGAACAGCCATTTAGCAAAGCGAAGAACACCACTGGGCTGACTGGGGGGGGACACAATACTGGGTGGGACATTCAGGTAATGTACTACCTTCCTACCACAACCATGTATGGTCTAGATCCTGATTTTCTTGGCTGGAGTTTACTGGATGGGGTCCTCTGAGCTTTTCTGCTCGATAGTGGGGATGTGCTGGGAGCGAAGGGAGAGCGGCTGCTGAGCTGCTGGGAAGCCCCTTTCAGAGTCCCCAGTTCAGGAAGAATTGGGGCGATGGCAGCTACCTCTGGGATATGTCACCACTCCTGTACTGCAGCAAAGCACATGGCTCTCTGCCTCGTTCAGCTGCTGCACCCCAGTGCTCTGCAGTGCTTTTGGTTTAATAATAGTAATAGAAACTTCTTGCCAGCTCCATAGTACCACTCCTGGTAACACTGAGAATATTCTCTGATTTCAGGACTGGCCCAGGTCAGCCCCATTTACTCTTATTTTTAAGAACTGATATTACCAATGGCAACCTAAAGCACAGCAATTGTAGGTCACATGGATTTTAAGTGGTGCCATCCCTTAACAAAAAATCCCCATTTTATTAATTTATATTGGAGAAGTTAAAGGCAGGGGTCAAACATCTTAAAGGATAACGCTGTGCTGTATGCCAAAGGGACCAACCCAAGCCTGGCAATGTCTGCAAATGGGAGACTTTCTTTCTAAAAAAGAAGCTACAGTGAACACGTGGTTTTGGGTGTCCTTGACATTTATAATTTACAAGAGGATGATTATTAGCAACAATATCCACACTCACTTTAAGACCGAAATAGTAAATGTCACTTTATGCTATCCCTACCTGGATGTGATGCCAGCAGACATCTGAGAAATTGCAAGAATCCTGGAGATAAATCAACCTACAGCTCCATATTCAGCTTGACCCTGCTCTGTTGGGACATGGCAAGCCCCCAAAAAGACGATACGTCTTTTCTAAAATAAATGGATTTCTGGTACTGTGAATCTGCCCATTAATTTCAAATAAGATGTTGTGTACATAAAGTTTTTGGAGTTCTAGGATAATATTGCCCTACTTATATACAGTGTGAAGAACGAGATTAGATAGAAAAAGGATTTTCTACACTATCCAATTCAAGGCAATTGCAGCAACATGTGGAACATAAATAGAATAGCCTGAAAATGTGTTTTCTCTGTGTAGAAAGTTACTAATGGAAAAAAAAAGTTAATTTATACTGTTTGTCCTGAAAATATTTCAAGATAGAGGTTTAGAATGGTTCCCTATGTTCTGAAATCAGATTAAAATTAATGATTCCATTATTTGTTTTCTTCTCCCCTTTGATACGGAAAAGAACATTGCGCTTAGAAACAAATGAGTTATTTTGATGCAAGTATCCTAGAGCATGGAAGATGGACGCGCAGAAAAAGATCATCTAAAGCTTTGCTTCCACTTTTTCTCCAAAAGGACATAAACCAGAACTTCTCCCCACAGTAATGGAGTTCCAGCAGAAAATACCAAGTGTGCTCATACACCCCAGTCATACCTGTGGCACTATAAAAATATAAACAGCCACTTTATATGTGTTTGCTGAGTATAGAATTTTTGAGCTGAGTGGCCTCTCTACAAGGTCCTTGTCCTGCAAGCCCTACTCACACGTGTAGCATTGCCTCCTACTGAGATCAGCGCTCACTCGGGTAAGAATTACAGACGGCAGGGTCCAACCTTTTATTTTTGCTTTTTCTTCCTGGTCTTCATTGTCCTCCCTGAGTCCCAATCTGCAATCCCAAGCTCCTTCATCAGGATGCTGCAGGGTACCACTAACAAGCTTGACCTGAAATCTTTTCTATCAGTAATTTCTTTTGATGAACAGATTTTGAAATTTTTTTTTTTTTTTTTTTGGTGTGAAATGCCCAGGACTTTAAAAAAAAAAATCCGTGGCTCCTTATGGGCGGACAATCAAATTTCCCTTGGATCTCAACCCATCCACAAAGCCCACCTTGAGCAGGCAGCGGCTGCGATAACCTGCGCGGGGGCTGGGAAGGGGGCGGTGGGCTGGTGCCCTGCTCCTCCGGCCCTCCGCCGGCAGAAGGCACTGCTGGAGCAGAGCTCCCCGCCTCCCCCGCGCCCCCCAGCCTGGAGCCGCTGGGGTATCGCCTGGCCCCATGGTACTGCAAAGGACGAGGCACAGAACAACTTCTGGGGCTTCAGATCAGCGTAACTTGGTTGTTGGTTTGTTTTTTTC
>NC_086291.1:3194305-3256805 GCF_963924245.1 Chroicocephalus ridibundus | reverse complement strand
GCCTGCAGTGGAGCTGACAACACCTACACGTGGTCCCAGGAGGTTTCAATATATTGTGGGATTTGCCTTTTGAAAACGTTATCACAGTTTATCAGTCCAATGTCATTCCACTTAGCACTAATAGAAGAGAATCCTGAACTCCGCCGTGGTGCGGTGTATTCCCCCATCGCCCTCCATGCACCAAGAAAACATTTGGAGCTTAGAGCATCTGCACGAGATTACTAAACCAAAGCAAATGAAGTTTGATGCCCTTCTAGTTTTTGCATTGTTATATTGCATGATTTTTTTTCCTAAATACCGGCCTCTTAGTGCTGTCGCAGGAATTCATTAGAGGTGCACTGATGCTATGCAGGTTCCTGAACGGGTCATACTCACTAGAGGAGATATTTTGTTTGAATTTTAAAAATAAATGACACTCATTTGGTAAAATTCAATAGTGCTATTGACTTCAACACATGCAAGATTTGCAAACCCAGATCATAACAAAATATCTCGATGTAATTTTATGCACTAGTTACTGAAGGGATGACCCTGGGAGGTGACTCCACCAGCCACCAAGGAGTTGACGACTGCAATATATCCTCACTGCGCCTTGCAACAACCAGCCACGGCCAAAAAGCAAGACGGCACATTTTTGTAAGATGAACTTGGATAAGCAGCATGAAATCGAGTTTGTAAGAACGTTAGTATTAACTGTGCTCTCCAATTCCTTTAATTTCTTGCACTTCAATGAAGAGGAACCTTTCTTGTGTGAACTAAAACAGGACAGTGAAAATCCTCTCCCTGGTGACAGATACATGTGATTAACAGGCAAATTTGCTGTCACCAACTGATCTGACAATGAATTTCTGAACCAGGGTGGCAGGTTAGCCCTTACTCTGTGAAAGAAAGGCATGTAGCGGGGAAATGCATTTTTCTTTTCTCCATCTTCAAGAACCCCTGAGATCTCCAAGGGATCTGACGGAGCCCCAGAGCCATTGGAGGGGAAGCAGCCCCGCTCCTCAGCATTTCTCCCAAACCCCAGCATCCTCACCAGCTTCCTGACAGTGGGCTTTACTGGGGGCACTGGGGGAGGGGACTGGTGGTTCATTGCCCCTGAAAACCCTCATAAATAGAGATTCCACAACAAGGAGACTCTGTGCAAAAGGCTAATTACAGCCTGGGGCTGCATTAACCTTTAGTGTGGGTTCCCCACTGGGACCTTTGTAAGACTGTGTGTGTTTGTGTGTGTGTGTGTGTGTGTTCACACACAGACCTTGCGTATGCACACACAGACCTTTTCCCTGTCCTTTATTTTCCCATTCTCCTTTGTGCTCTCCTATATAGAGATTTTTTTGGAGGTACAGAAAACCTTCTTCACAGTCCGAGGATTTGTTCACTGGGAAAGCCAAGGAAGGGATCAGATCTCCCTGTCTCCTCTCGGTGTGAAACAGAACTGGCTACAAAATTCCCTCCCTTGATGGAAGCTGGTAGTGCAAATTCAACAAAGACAATAACAACTGGCTTGTCTATGGAAACCAGCTGGTACAAAACCATACTGTCAAGGAGAAGCCATCAAATTCTCTTTGGAAAAGCAAACAGAATACAATTAATGTGAGCCAGGTGCATTAGTAAATATTATGACAGAGGTAAATTTATGACTAAGAGCTACCAGTGGTCTTATAGTTAGTATGAAAGCTTGCAGAGGTGATGTAGAAATTCGGACAAATCTCTGGGCTTTTGCTGGACGGCTACCTTAAGTAAGCAAAACTGAAAGCAAAAAGTAGGAAGAATTAACTCAGTAAGGTTGATGCTGCAAAATGACTACCATGGAGACCCCAGTCATTCCAACCTTGGAGATCCTATCAGGGAAAATGCTGTAAGTAATCTGATTTCTGATTTCCAAGTGAAAATACTAGTTACTGCTGGTCCTGAGATGTCACTGTCTCACTGAAGCAGTGCCAGAAACCCAGGCACATGGCAAATGGATTTATTTAAATCCTTCCTGCACGGAAATACACAATGAGGAATCGCAAGAAATTGTTTCATTTCACTGAGAGTTTTTACTTAAGGGCTCCCCAAAGGACCAGTTTCTCCCCATTTTTTAGTCACATTTGTGTCTAACCATGGAGCAGCTTAGTCAAACAACAGGGACGCAGTGACCAAGAAGATTCAAGTGAATGTCTGCTCTCTGTCAGTACAGCGGGTGTCTCGGTGCCCACCACCCCGGTGTCCAGATGAGATCTGCTCATGGAGGAGCAGGCAGGGGGAGGCAAGCTGAAGCTTGCCCGTGGAGCCACATTGAGGTGGTGCTTGTGGGCAGGGCGGAAAGGCACGCTGAAGTTTGTAACTACAGCACAGTTTTCTTGGATGCACGACAAACCCCTATAAGGCCTATAAGGCCAGTCTGTCAGCAGCTTAAGAGAACTTGGAGGCCACACAGCTTTCCTGACACCCAGCCTCCATTATGCATGTGAAAAGCAGATCCTGTTTGGTGTCTGGTCCTTATCTTCAAAATGTTTCTGGGGTGTCCAAGAGGGTCTGAAGTGCTAAGACATAAGCCACAGCCAAGAGCTTCACTCACGCTCCCATGGGAGGTCTCCCAGTGGGCAGGTGAGGACGTGGCAGGATTCCCACCACACACCAGCCCGAGACTATGAACACATTCACTCAAGTTAAAGCTCACCACCTTTCACTTCAACTGCAAAGCAGACTTTTTTGGAGTTGCCTTTGCAAACATTTATCCCAATAGGTAGTTTTCTGTAATAAAATAAAACCTCAGCAAAATAAAAAAGCCTCCCATACAAACGATAAATCCCTACCAAAATCAGGTCTGCCACTGAACATCCTCCTCTCCTCAGAGACAGAAGGAGGGGAAAAAACACATGACAGATGTTAATCACCTTCTTTAATGAACTGCTTGGAGATATTTAAATACGGTGGTGTTGATTGTGGTATAAGAACATATGCACAATAGTATAAAACAAAGTAGAAACATGATGTATTATTAATACACGCTAATTCCTTTACATCTATTTAGAGGCATGGTGAAGGAAGAACATACTGTGTATTCTCACTGTAGCTCTTCTTGGATATAAAGAGACCCTCCGAAGCAAATTCTTCAGCCTACTATACTTCAAGAAATAGTAATCTAAAGCATCAGACATTTCCTATTAAAGTTTTAAAAACATAGCTTTAAGTCATACATTACATTGAATGCTTTAATATCTCATCTGATTCAGTAGGTTTTAAACCCCACAGAGGTCACATTTTGAAGCACTAGTCACTTTTTACAGCATCTCCAAACATTAAATAAAAATAAAAATTATTAGGAGGAATAGAGCCATCTGTAGAGGCTAATAATGTGTCAGTTTGATATTGTTATTAATAATACCATTATTTCTGTTTCATATTAGGGAGATCATGATTGCTAATGGCTATAAACTAGGAGTGATAGCCTTCATTCTGGCCCATCTGTGTTGCAGCCAGAGAGGCGTGAGAGGATCCAGTTACAAAACAGTTGTTTCTCCTGACCCTATTTGGTGTCCAGCTTTATCCTTGCAGCTAAACCTAAAGCCTTGGCATGCCCGGTTCAGGTCTGTGATCTAGTTACAACAGGCTTGGGCCTGAGCCCTGCCACAGGCTTTAATGGTCTTGTGACCAGGTCAAGGTCAACCACATTGTGATCAGGTAGCCAAGACTGATTCCTTTAGATGCATGGTACGAGGTCCATGTAACCGATCTTAACTTCATCAGCCACAGCAGGAAAAACTGTCCTACCCAACCCCTGGAAAAGCGATGTGGTAGCAGAGCAATTTGGGTGGTGGCTTGCTACTAATTTATAAATAGGAATGCAAGCCTTGTTCTTGGTCTTTATCAGAGGTTTCCTTCACGCAGCTCAGCTGTACTTCACCTCTGAGGCTTGGACTAAGAGGTAGTTCATACGTTACTAGCCACAATGCTTCTCTGGATACGGTGCCTTTGCCATACAAAAACCACTTGGGTACAAATCTGCCTGCATTTTGCATTTCTGGTAACGTGACACGGGTTCAACACTAACAGAATAATAATAGTAAATTCAACGCATTGTAAATATTATGATAAGCACAAATGAAGACATGTCTGTTGTCAAGAAAATGCTTGAGGAAACACCACATAGACGGCTCTAGTTTAAACATTACAGCAGTATGATTTCATTAACTGATTAGAACAGTAGTATACCAAGCAGGCAGTTTCCTCCTCCCTAATACCAAATATGTATAGACAGCGCTCCCTTTTCCCCTCTATGTTACTGTTGTGGGTCATATTTAGTGCTGATGATTTGTAATTTATCCAACAGGTACAGGCACATTTCCCCCAGGTAACATTTGTAAACAGAAATAAAGCCGGTGGTGTATTGTTTGCCTCGGAAACTCTGCAATTCTAGCGTGCCATAGAGTAGGCAGTGATGTGTAACCAAGACCAGTGATAAAAAGGAACTGCAATTGTTTTTTTTAAGGTACAGCTCTAAAACTGTACTATGTGGATTTCCATGGTGCAGCAGCGCAGACAGAAATTACTTTTTTCCCCTCTATAAGAACTAGTTATCTGATTCTCTTTTGTTTCCCTTATTCCAATGTTCAGTTGCATTTTAGTGTTCAGAGCTATAAGGATGCATTGAAACTTATGGAGCCTGACATTTTAACTATCTCATCTTAGCATGATTCATCTCAATTTACTTTCTTCAAAAATATAGCCTGGAAGAATATGAACCATTTTGGGGGCTTGCTAGAAGGCCATAAGCTCCATTAAAGAGTACAGTATCAGCTACCTTCCAAAGAGGGTTTGCTTGTTATGGGTCTCCTCCTGCAAAAGTAATAGGTGCCTCCTGGGAAATGCCACGTAGCCTCAAAGGTTGAATTCACAGGACTCAGGGGGAGAGCTAAGCCCTGGATCAAGTCCTCCGTCCTCACAGTGCTTCTGTGCTCTGCTGTAGGAATAGCAGAACAAAGACATTCACAGTTGTTTCTGCTCTGCATTCGAGTGTTAAGCAGAGCAGAGGCACCTCAATAGTTAAATACTGCGGAGATTAAAAGAGCCTCAATAAATTTGATGGGTTGATATGAGCAAACAAAATCATTCATATGATATTACACAAGTGTCTGTTCAGAAAACACATGATTTTGGAACTATGGCCACAGTGTGACAAGTATTCTGGGGCAGATCCTCTGTGTACATCAAGTGTCATCGCTCTACTGAAGTCAACGGAGCTGTGACAACTTATACCCACGGGGGCTCTGCCCTTTTGTGCACAATTCTTGCAATAATCAAATTGCACCACACACAGAGCCCTGGCGGTGTGACCATCATGGTGTAAAGTACTCTACAGACAGCAAGCCGGACTGTGGCCCATTTAATTGCCGAAGGAAGAGGTTTTGGTATTGAGACTTGACTCTCATTTAGATTTCAGATTCATCTGAGCTGTGGCTACATAAGATGAACAGAAACTTTAAACTTGACTCGTTCAGGCACCTTCCTTTCAGCACAGCAGAGTAAAAGACTGAGGAACACGCATGCAAACAGCGTTAAATAGCACTAAGGGGCTGCGGTGGGGGACAGGAGGGCAGCACGGAGCCACACAACTGTCGCCCGCAAGAGTTCAATGACACTTGGTCTGGCCCGTTCCCCTTCTGCTCTTGTAGTCACTGATACAGTGAAGCAATAATATATCACTAGACCTGACCCTTTGGCCTTTATGAATTATCTGTTTTAGAAAGAAGTGAAACCACCTTTTATATCCAACATAATAGATATTTAGACATTGTAGATCAATAGTGAACAAGTTTTCTGGTTATAGTTAATGGGTGCCAGAGGGGCATTCTGACATTGACCTCTGACACCCTTGTTGACAAGAAATCTATAGAGAAAAAAAATAGGAAAGACTGCCAGGTTTTAAAGTTATGAATATAGATCTACAGCGAATAATGGTAATTTTCATTGAGGAGAAATTTTTCATACTTTCAGTTTCAGATGAATTTCTCCAAAATCCTTAATTCTGACCAATGTAAAATTAATATCTGGCCCTCGGTGAACACATGAAAACAACTGTTCAGCTATGTGACACAATTTTCCATTTGTTACTCATATGATATTGTTCTGCTGTCAAAGAAGACTTTTCCCTTTATAAAATAGGCTGTCATTTATAATTCCAAACCAGCACGGATTTGTTAAACAACCACATCATAACGGGTCCGGATAGGAAGAAATACAGGCTCCTGGTTCTTGAAAGAAACTAATGTAAAGTGATTTTTAAAAGAAAATAAGTTTATAGGAATTTAACATTACGATTTCTTATAAAATCAGTTGGTAATACGCATGGCCATCAAAGCACTAAATAAATCCTTATTCCTTAGTATATCAGATACTTTAGCTAACTCCTTGTGTAATTAATTGATGCAGCGAAAGACTGTTAGTAAAGGTGGCAACAGCTATGAGTGCAAAATTATATCCTCTATCTTATCCGTCATGGTACTCGGTACAGAAAGTTACATTCACCAGGAGCAGTTTAACCAAATCAGAAAAAGGGAGCTAATTTCCAGCAGTCTGCTCTACTCTGCAGCACAATCCAGCATGCCTCTTGGTAACAAAATTAGCTCTATCACATCGAGTCAAAATGAAATCTGTGTGAAAGGAGGGTCGCCTTCTTCCCAAAGCATATCCCCTCCAATGTACCTACTGTATTATTATGTCACACTCCAGTAACGCCGCACTGAGGTCTCGGTGGCCTTCCTGCAGCTAAGCACCATTGAAAACACATTTGTCCTGGCTGTTCTTTTCTTTTACCCCTCCTCTCATCTTGTGCAAGATGAATCGCTGCTGGATCCAGACTGACTCCGAGGGCAAAGCCAGGTCTTGAGGAGGTAACCTGCCTCCTACGGCTTAAACATTTTAATTAATTTTAACACTAATGCACAAATGAGAGTTAATCACTCTGCTGCGGTGCCTTCTAATTTACCAAGTTTATTCATTAAAACTTTCCTCACTGAACTTTGATTGAATGTCATGCTTTTTAAAAGGCCTCTCAAACAGCCTTAAGGCTTTTAGAACTGATGTCTCGGGCCACTGCTGAAACACCCTTTACAATTTGCTTTGCCAGGAAGAATGTGAAAGTTTGGTGGGAGAGGGATTGAGAGACACAGAGTTAAAATGAGGTGACGCAGGCAGCTTAATAACGGGGCTGCCTGGAAATACTCCTGTAAACTCACACGTGACTAAATTACCTGCTAAACATAAAAGCCATGTCTTAACTTTTACAAATTCTACACCAAAACCTTTCACAAGCCCCACAGTATAAAAGCGTCCACATGATCATCGTGCTGGCTTTTGTCGTTTAGTGCAAGAATGTAATATATGCTGTAAGACTATTAATTTTATGAGATTGCTTTGGATTATACTGTTACATGTTTTATTGCTGTGCTATATAAGAAAAAGCGCGGTGATAATGTTATTTGTTTTAGATAATATATTTGCAATGTGTTTGCTAATCTGATTATTTTAGAATCAATATAATAAAACCTTAAGTACACAATTTGGTCTATTAATTGCTATAACTAAAATCTGAAATTTATTGTTTAAATGGAGGTTCTTCATTTCAAATTAACTGAAGCAAAATGTAATCTTTGCCTTTTTAATTAACTGTGTTCAATATTAGGTAAAAAAAATACCTCACATTTTCAGTTTCTTAATAAAGGCTGCAATCAGAAAGGCTGACATTCAATCATACATTTAATTGGCTTTTTTAAAGTCATTTACATTACTTGGATCTCCAAGAAAGTTGCAGTTAAGAAAATATTCTCTGCATATAGTTTTGTGTGAAAATTCACTCAAAGCCTAGATGCCTAATACTTTTATAAAAATACAAAACCCGCTGTGGGCATGTCTGTAAAGCTATGTAAAGCAAAGTAAAAATACTTGTTTATTAGCGCCTCTGTCTACCTGTGGGCTCTGGGAGCTTCACACAGCACCTGGGCTGCAGAGGACAATTCTCCCTGGCAGTCTGCAGTATCCGTGCTTTCCTTCAGCAAATACAGTGGGGTACACAACTCTGTTTATTCACATCTTCTATTATACCTTTCTGTTTTATTACAGTTTTCTTCTGCACTCTTCCTTTACTTTGGGAAGCAGCTAAATTGTCAGCACAGACAGTCCCTTAGGACCTAAGCTGTCCTAAGCATCGAAGTCATTTCTGTTAGCAGACCGCTTCATTGTAAAAGCCCCATGACACCGTGGGTGGTTAAGTTAAGAAAACTGCCTCAAGTGTCTCGATTAATACCAAATTCCTGCCTCTGTAGCTAGTATGAGCTCAAAGTTTACTCAGGCAATGAAAATGTCTAGCTAGAGATTAAGGCTAACCTTCTTCAAGTTTATAAATCACAGCCACTTCTACATTTGAATCAATTTTAAATGTGAAAGTACTGTGATTCTTACCTCTTCTACTGCCTTTACACTTCACCCACAGCCCTACCACTTCTACCATTTGTTTGGGATTTCCAGCAGCCACAGCTCCACCAGGCCCCGTGGGCAGCCTGCAAAACAGATTCTTGTACATGAGGAAAACAACTGACCTGTCCAGTGAGTCTAGAGCACCTGGGACAGATGGTCTTCAGTGCAGGTTTTCAGGACAATTGATTTGCACATGAACTGTTGTTGTCTCACTGCTTCCCCATCAGTGAGGAGCTCCGGTCTCCAGCCTGAGGAAGAGTTGAGCCGTTTGAGCTGTGCTTTACAGTCTCCTGACCCACAATTAGGGCATCGAAGTACTGGAGTAGTAACAGCATCCGCATTCTCAGCTTCCAGCACAACTGCCTCAGGCTTCAGCCAGCCTCCTGTGTTTTGCCTCGTCTACCTGTTACATTTCTGACCAAGAAATTAAATTCTGGAAAAAGGCGTTTTTAACAGCCTTCCTTTTGCACTTGGGAATTCCCGCAGATCTCCTTACATCACTCTTTCAGCACACTCTTGGGGTAACTTTTCACCTGCCCGCACGGTGCTGACAGTTGTACTGTCTTTTTCAAAGTCAAACCAAGTGTCATGATTTTTCCTAGAATTCCTCCTTTAAAATTCTGATACTAGTGTTTCCTTAAGGACATTTTCCCCTGTGTATTCATATGCTGCTGCATTGAAAGCTTTCTGTCTCTCTTTACCTTTTTGCACAAACATGCCTATTAGTGTATTGTATTTGTGGATGGAAATGTTCATCAACTTTTCAGGAATGATTGCATAGTTTTTCTCATCTTCCTGGGAAATTTATGAATCGATATTTTCAGCTTCATTGCTGCTCAGATTCTGTGAAACAATCCTTATGTTCAGATCTTTCTATGGGCTCATCAAACTGAAAGTCCTGTTGAATTGGCTGCATTTCTGTTTCCACCTCATTATGGTGGGTGGCACCGTAACACATGTACAATTGTAGCAGGAGTTCTTTCTTTCAAATCCAATCGGGAAACTTTATTAGACTAAGAATTACGGTCACTGATTGAATTACTCTGTTTCCTTCCTCCCCTTTGTCGCGCTTAAATCTAAATAAGGCCTTCCCAGAGATCCTCCTCTTAACTTCATGTTATGGATTTAAGCAAATGCATAGGTCATTGTGACTATCTAAAATACCAATACCCCAACTATGTATTCATTTCCCTATATACACGTGTCATATTTAATAAAAAGGCTAGGCTGAAAACACTACCTCAAATATTAACTCTTATAACCAAAGACCTACAACAGCCATTTTTCTATAACCTGTGTAAGTGCCCCCGTCCAAACCTGAAAGAAGCGACACCCTCTGATGAATGTGCCTCTGCTCAATTGTGTCTGCACAGAACATCCCTAAATTAATTTCAAATAACAAATATGTTCGTAAAAATCAGACTTTGCCAGCAGGCAATTCACAAACAAACAAAAAAACTACTTTCCTTTAAATACATTAGTAGTTATGAATAGCTAACCCAGCTCTAGTCATTACCTAGCAATGAAAAATTGACAATAGAGTTATTAGGATAATATACTTAATTAATAGAAATATTAAAAGATTCACCATTAACCTGCATTTGCTCAGAATGCCAGAGGGGTAATTAGTTAGAATGGCACAGATTATTTTATAGTACTTACTGCTCTAACACAAAGTCAGAGAGAGGGAAATGGAGATCCATGCTGCTACTGGATTTGAAGTATGACCTTAATGGTATTCAAAGTTTTGAACAGGAATGAAGATAAAGCGGACATGGAAAAATTATACCTTGAACTTACTAAAGGGTTTAGGACACACTGAAAAGATACACTTTTTTGTAAGATAACTGATACTTTAAAATAAAGTTGTTCCAAAACTTTTTAAACTGGAAGCAACTATGCAGCTTTAACACTTCTCACAGTTCAACATCTGTCCCTAACGATCAAATTTTTACCTGAAAACACTACAAACATCTCTTCATCATATACCTGACACACAATATAAGATGCATAGAATAATCCTTTGAGTCAGTTACAGACGATCTGCAAACCACTGTCTCAGACAAATAAAGTGGGTATATATTTCATGTATCTGTACTTCAGCAAAGCACAGACATAAATTCACATTAGAAACTATTTGTTAAGCTGTAGAAGATGAAGACTAGCAGGGGGTTTATAAAATGCATAAAAATTTGGTTCAAGGAAAAGTAACAACAAAGAGTTGGCGAGAAGAATGAGAGAAGCATATTGTAGTTTACTAGTGACCATGGCAGATGGATGGATTTTGTGGAAGCTGGGATTGTCAATACAGAGAAGTCAACAGCTGAATTCCAGAAGGCTCAGATGGGGCCAGCCTCAATGCACTTCTCTGCCGATAAACTGATGTGCTTTGTCTCCTTTTGTTATATAGCCTCAGAACAGTTCAGGCATTAATAACGGTACAGTTAAAAGGAAAAAGGAAAGATCCCACACCTCATTATCCGGCTTCCTGTTTGAGAGATGGTATGAGACCAAATTAGTGTATGTTTGGAAAGCGCAGTGTAAGAGTTAAGCATTGCAATAGAGATGCTAATTTAGAATTAAATAGATCACTGGGAACCAAGTTCACCAACAATAAATCTGAATTCAGTCACCTGGAAACCCCAAGAAGGCTTTGATGCTATAGAAATTGCATGGATTCTTCTCCCTAAATGTCCTCCTGTAGACATGCAAAATCACTTAAAACCAATATGACAAGACAATATATGTTGTTTCCTTGCAAGGTGAATAGTGACTCATTAGGGAAGGATATAAATTGGTACTCTGAATTGTAACTTTTAAAACTCCAGTTGTGGAAAGGAACCTCACATACAGACTCAAACTTTACGGCTTCAACATCACTCTTGTTAACCCCTGTTTACAAAATGGTGAAATAAACAGAAGTCATTGGAGTCCCACCCCAAGCCCTGCAAGAGCACATATATTCAACACAGAGCTGAATGGATGAGAGATTGAGAAAGTTAACAAAAAACACATTTTCTTCCTTAAAGAAATATTTCCTACTGACAGATTTTGGATTGCATGCTCTTTGAAATACTGAAGCTATCACAGCATGTTCCCAGAGAAAAAGTATTAAAAGCTAGTAGCAGTAAGTGCAAAATATGTGACATACATAGAGACAAATACATTTCTCTATATGCATACGTATAAAAACACACCTACAAAAATAATATACACCTCAATAAAAATATTTGCAAACAAGTAATTTAATTTCTTAGGAAAAGTCCAAATTAAAATATTCTTGGGCATATTCAAGAAGGACTGCTTGGCAAGTCAGTCTTGTCCTGAACGTGCCTTTTAAACTCTCTGCCACTGTAGGGCTGTCTGGGATAACTTGTTACAGCAATCTGCATGGACGCTCCGACACTGGAAGGGGAGGTAGAGGGAAGAAAGGCTTTGGAGAGGAAGCCTGGGGCTAGTCTGTGTTCCCCCAGGCTATAATTAGCACTGATATATGGTCTCAGAACCAAATCAGAGTTTGCTTTTGATCCAGATTTAAGTTAATTTTTAAAATAAGAAAATTCAAGATAAATATCAGGCAAATTAAAGAGATTTCTAAGAAGAAGGAGAAATCCAGTGAAAGAACGGACCTAAGTCACAAAGTTTAGATTAAGGTCTTGATTTTGTGGTATGCATTATCACACAGTGACAATGCTGAATCTTGAGTCTGGCCTGGATTATCCAGACCTCAAACAGAAGAGGGTTACTTTTTTAAGTACTTCTATTTCCTACTATGTAAGTAACAGCTCTCATCTTGTCACAACCCTAGGGCTGATGCATCAGACTGCAACTGAACACTTTTGATGATATGATTTTTACAGCATTATTCATTCAAGTGATCACACAGTGACGGAATAGTCAAGAATGTTACATCGAGACATACCTAAGAAAAAATTCACAAAAAAAAAGGATGGACAGGGATGAAAGAGCTATTTTTCATTTTCTCTCCTAAAAAGCCCAAATATAAAACGCACAGAAAAACGTTCATTAGAGGTTTCAAAACCAGAGGCAGTGTGGGTTCGTTACCCAGCAGGCCTGAGAGAACTAACATCAAGTAAACTTCTGATTAAGCCAAAACCAACTGTAATCTTCAAGATGCTCCACATCAATTGAAAGCCAACATATAAGACCCTCAAACCTCCTAGTTCTCTAGAATTTTTCCAGGGGTCCATAAGCTCAAATTAAGAATGTCTTCTTCTTAGTGACAACAAGTCATAAAACAAAGAGAAAGAACAAAAGAGAGGGAAAGAAGGAGCCTCCTCTACATCAACTTCCTCTGCTTCCTACGGGAAGAAGTACCCACTGAGTGGGTTGGTGGTCCTGGAAATCAAGCCATGCTTTTTGGTAGCTAAACACAGAGTTAGAGGTAAGGCTTCAGAGAATTAAAAATGAAAATATGAATTCTGAATGGCATATCTTCAGTTACTTTTTGTTTGCTTTGAAAATTTCCCACCTCAGCTGTTATCTGGAGTAAGCAGAACGCAGGCGTAACTCGGGACTCGTGACCATAACCTTGGCTTCCCTCTGTAAATCAGTGCTAACACCGTCTCCAAGGAGTTCTGCAACAATCAAGTGAGGAGCTCTATCTATTTTAATAATGTTATAAATACTTTCAAACTTTGTTTCTTTTTTTAAAAGCCAGTAGTGCATTAAAAAAAATTAAGCAGAAAATTAATTTTCCCAAAGGTCTTCAGTAGTTGGACAGAATTTCCAGCAAGCGCCAGATCTATAGAATGAAAAAAACGTCTCCCGATTTTGGCATTATAATCCAAAAATTCTCATTAGCTTCTTCAATTCATTTAATATAATTTACCCCTCCCTACAAGTTTTTAGGTGATGAAAAAGATTAAAAATGATCCCATAACAGTCTGTTCAGTATTTTACATTCACTGACCTTTTATGTAATTTGATATGTTCCTTTGGATGTCTATTCCAAGTATGGTGGGTGAGAGCTTGATTTATAAACAGTGTATGCACACAGGATTTTTATGTACTTTGTTCACACCATCAGTTTTTTCTGTAGTCATTTACAGTCTATTTGCAATTCATTAAAGTACTTTTCTTTTTGTTAAAATTGCCTGTCTTTTTTTTTTTTTTGATGTTTCCATAGCAAAGTAGGTTTCTTTTGAGAAAGGAAAAGTCTTCAAATGCTGGTCTTGTGAAAGCTGTTATGGGGTCCCTTGCTTCTACTTCACATTATGGATCTCACAGCTGTAGTAGAAAAGTGGCAGATTTGCTTTGAAGGAGGTTTTTGATAAAAATCCATCTCTTTCCTCACCTTTGTCTTCAAAGTTAAGTAATGGAAGACCATTCTTGCCACTAAAATTCAAAGCAAATAGCTCTGAAAGAGCGGATTCTTGGTTCTTCCTCCTGATATCCATCAAGTAACACAGGGCAGCAAACCTAAGCGATGATCCCAAGTGGACAACGCAGCTGAAAAAATGATTTCATTTCACTTGCTGTTGTGTATGGGATAGTGAAAGTCCTCTTGAAATCAGGGCAGTTTCGCATGGCTTACACTATGCTCTTCTATACAGTAACAGAACACTAATGATTTTTACCGGGAACTTTGGAAAGCATTTCCTTTGTATGTCTGATAATATTCAAGCTATAAAATTATTGGATCTATTTTTCCCTCTGTAAATACCACCCCCAACAAAAAGCGAATCATACAAGCTTCAGCAATGACAGATGCAGGAGAAGACTCTGGCACAAAGAGAAGAGGACAGAGCAGGCAGCATCTAACACACGTTTTATGCTCTTAGTCTCTGGTACAACTCAATTCTGTTCTTCAAAGTGGAAATGACCTTTCAGTGGCTGTCATTCACTTTCACCTCCCATTTTCCATTTCACTTTCTGAAAATTGTATGTACTTTCTGTACATAAACCTTGCCTCATGCTTTAGTTTTTATTTTTGGTACAGTAGAAGGGTTTTTTCCCTTGCCCATAGTAAGGCTTTAAGAACAGTACAGTATGTGAAGATTGAAAGAACCTAAAAACTTAAAGCTTCAACCATTTTCTGCGCAGTTGGCAGCAGCTAGGTATGCAGGTTTTCCAGTGCACAAGAAATGGGAGTCTTCATGGGATGGGACACGAAAGGAGACCTCGACGAGGTACATACAGTTCTTGCAAGATCCCAAGGCTGGAATTTAGGAGAGCTCAATCTTAAAGAAGGCCCACCTTGGCCAACCTCAAAGGATTCTGGACACCTAACCGATACATGTAACACTATAGTGTTTATCGGGACAGTCCCCAAACTACTTACAGATGTAGCCATGGAACAGATTTGGATGACCAGGAACAGAAACACCTCGGAGAAGAACAAACCACAGAAATTAACCTCCACACCCCACTGTACCAGCAGGAAGTTTCTTCTTTCAAAGAGAAGAGATGAAATTCAAGACACAGCATAAAAAACTTCTTAGAAAACTCTGTTTTTCCTTCCCAACTCCCTCACAGCCTCCCACCACTGAGCGTTTCTCTCCCCTCGGCCTCCTACCAACAGAACTTCCAAGAAACATTTTGCAGGATTATAGTGAATTCAGTCCATGCCACTCACTCACTGGGATAAAGCAACCAACACTACAAACTTTTGCTGGAGTAACTATTTCTGTTAGGAATGTGCTGAAGAATGAGATGATATATGGTAAACAGGGCTATGCTGACAAAAGCCTCTACACAATACACAAACAGAAAGAAAATTAATACACTTAAAAGTAACAAAGGCAATTCCTCCTCTGTCATTAGCATTTAGCTCCAGTCTGGTGCTATTCTCCTTCTGAGCTCATCTCTACTGGGTCTTTCTGTGTTCAGTCCCAGCTATACGAAGTATAGATGTATTTTGTCCCAGATAATCACAACTACGGTCTTTCCTCAGTGACTTTCTTTGTATTTGGTTGGGTACAGGTGTGCTCTGCTCAGCCTGTTAGACACCCTTGTGTTATGAATTTGGGGTATTCTGTAGCTGGAGTAATGCTACAGCACTCATTTTGTTAAAATTAAAAAGCAAACAAATAAAAAGGGCAATACCACTGCTACACATTTGTAATTCTGTGTAGCTGTCCTTTAACAATAGCAGCATATTTATCAGTGCCATGTATTTGGAGGCATAAAAAGACAGTCTTTTGTTTCTTCAGACATGTCTTACCTTTATAAAAAAAAAAATCCAAATACCTCCAAATATTTCTATCTATCTTCTACTAAAGATTCTAAATACTGATTTTTCTCTCCATTTCCTTACCTGCTTGTGCTTAACGAGGAAGATGTACTGGGTGGGGGAGTAAACTAGGGCTGGTGACTAAATGGGGGAGTCAGGCAATGTGGTGTCATTAGCTACCCAGTAATCAAAAGAGAAGGCAGCTTTTAAGAATTCTATCTATGACCCAATTTTCTGTTTCTCTGCTACTTGTACATGTCGTAATTTTCCTTGAGCATAAAACCTTCTGTATGAAAACATTTGCTGACAGGAAATCTCGTTTTGTCGTTGGTTTCCCGCTTTGCTACTCCAATCTGAGGGAATTCAGAGAAAAAGAATGGTTTCTTGCCTCTCCCTAGCATAGCAGCTAATGCAGAATGTTTAACTGGTCTGTGAAAGGCTTTTTCTCTATCTGTGGGGAGTATTATTTCTGATCCCCAATGCAGCAGTTAATAAAGTCTCAATAGTCTTTCCACCATTTCCCTCAGCACCCGTTTGCAGTCCTAAAACTCCACTGCTCCTGTCACTCTCCAGCCTCTCCAATCTTCTCTGCCAAATGATGTTTTCCTTAGCAGGAACTTCCAATGTAGCCCCAATTGTTTCTGTTTTATTGAGGGATTCCTCCTGAGTGGATTTTTCTATAGCATTTTTAACCACACCAGCAGCCACGCTCCTCTAAAGCAAAATTATCTACAGCTTCCCAAGATTTAATAGCAGCAAAGTTTTTAATGCTATCTTACTGAAGTCCCCTGAGCCTGCAATAGGTTCCTTCTCTTAATATTCCATTATGTCTGACATGCTCTTGCCATCCATGGAGAGAGATTGGATCTTGTACTCCAAGCTTCCAGACTATCACATTTCCTCCCTTTTCTAAAACATATCCTGCTCTTTCCTGGAGGTCATTCTGCCTCTTCTGGGAATGAAGCTTGCACACAAACAGGCACACCGTACAGAACAAGATTAGCCAAGAAATCAGCGTTTGAAGAATTTTCAGGTTTTGGCAAAGGCAAGTATTTTTAGAATATGTTTTAACTTTGTGTCCGACTGCTTTCCTTCTCTCTAGCAGATATGAAAGCTGTTTCACAATGAGATGTTTCTCAGCAGTGCATGCAGGTCTCAACATGACGGGTAACTCATGGCCCTCATCTGCTTCTTCAGATGCAAACCAGACCCCACCAGCCATCACCGAAACCAGCAGTGCAGGGGACACACACTGACACTTGCATGCACTAGGTGACAAAATGAAGATCTTAGGAAAAAGGGAAAGGCTCCATGCGACCATGAAAACAGGTGGTTAGTACTCAGCAGATCAGAAATGGAATCCTAGCTGTGTCAAAACCAGGCAGCGATGGTGCTTTCAGTAATACAGGTTTAAAGGAAGGGAGTAAACTGCTGTCTGCAGAAGTGTAATTCGGAGTAAAGAAAAGGCTTGGCTGAGAGGCACATATACTATGACGAGGTGTTCTAATACCTACAGTGATGTTAGGGACAATTTGGGTAGAGGCTTGTGTTGGGAGTTTTATCAGCTGGTTTCCATTAACTCCGCAGGTAGTAATGTGAGAATACAGTTAGTTCACTAATATTTGAGATTCTCAGATAAGAAGCAGTTAGTGCCATTAAGTGCTGTGCTGCTACTCTGTCTCTGAAAGATAAATAAATAATATAGTACATAAATACTATAGCATATACGTTTTGATATCTGTAAATAATCAGCAATTTAGACTTATAATCTGCCACATTTCTACAATCTTGACACTTTGTTATTTTTTGGTTATGTATTTATTTTCCAAACTGAATTAAGACCACATGTTTGGACACATCTGTTTCACTCATAAGAATGTTTTTACTAAGCTCAGTTCTAAATTCTGATGGTTAAAAATCAGAAGTCTATCTTGCTGTTGGGCCTGCTGATGAAAGAATCATCACCTGAACCAATAATTGTTATCTTTGCAAACCTCAGCACTTAGACTGCTTGAACAGTGACAAAAGGTATAAATCACCCTCAAGGCTCCTAATTACTACCCTTAGCAGTTGGTTTGTTATCCTGTATGTGAAACACACTGGAATTATATGTGCCACATGGGAAGGACAATAGCATGGATCTGGCTCACATTTAGCATAACTGCATGCACTATGCTAAGTGCAAGGCCGAACTCAGCCTCCAGAGACTCAGATTTTGGGCATGCAGCTGTGAAACTTCCATATCCTTAACATGTTCATATTATTTGCTTTTTCCATTTACTGACATTACGAGACATGAGGGTTTGCACTGCTAACTGCCAACACTAATTATGACAATCAAAAATTCCAGTGTTTTCACAAAACACAGCATCTCTGCACAATCACCACAGGATGGTAACACCATCAACAGTTGCCAAGTAATATACACGGTATGTATTTATGTATTAGCACTATCATCTCGATTATTCTAGCACGGCAGATACCAAGTGTTAATACTACACTGTAATTTCTGTCATCTTCTCTAATGTCTGGTAGGTGTATTTATTCGTTTAGCCTCAGAATAGAATTATTAGAACTCATAAATTAAGGGTTGCTGAAAAAAATACTAGGGCAGCTGGGAATTATCTATGTTCACGGTGAAAAAAATGTGTTACGGTGTTACGGTAATCTACCACATATGCAGCTACTACAGTGCATGTATGTACTTCTGCTGGATGTATTTACATGTTATTCTGCTCAGCATTGTCTGTTTTCTCTCTGTGTGAGTCTAATGCAATTCTGCCACTGGAAATGATAAGAGATTGTTTACCTCCTCTAGTAAATACAACATTGTGGCAAAATCAGTGCACTGACAGTGCTTTACCTGTGCCATTACTTTCACAGTTAGAACTGCAGGAGCATTAGCGAGGCAGGGAAACCTGATGTGAAGAGGACTGGATTTACTAGGGAGTCTCTGCGTGGAGCAGCTGAAGTATTTAGATGCGTGTGCCTCATTTGTGAGCATTCAAACAATCCTAAAAGGAATAAGTAAAATCAAACCCCCAGCTATCACTATATTGTGAAGGAAAAGACGGATGTATATGATAACTGCTGGAGGAGACTGACGAAAAGCTTATGCATCTTGCTTTAAAATTTAACAAGAGTATTTTAAAATGCTGCTGTACCACACCTTGTCTGCGGAAGAGGACTGCTGACTGTGCGGTTTTAGAGTAAAGATGGAGTGCAATCTGTATGCAAATTAAATGTTACTATGGCATATAAAAGTAAAACTCAATAAAACAAGTTTGCACTGACCACTGAGATCACAGAAACTTGGCCATTCTTTGACTTTGTCTCCTCACTGGATTTTTGCTGAACCAGTTTTCCACCCCTCTGTAATCTCCTGTGCAGTTTATATATGTTGCGTGATTTAGCAAATAAAACTAAACAGCATCTTTACTGCTAATGATGTGAGATATAGGCTTTTACTTGTGTCCACTGCCATTTAATGACCTAAATACCTCCAACACTTTTGATAGCCGGGTTAAAAGCCATATTGATTTCCCTGAAGTTTCTGTTGCTTGCATTGCAAAGAGCTTCACTAAAAAGCAGTGGCTCAGCTTGGCAGAACATAGGGCAGTTGTTAACAGGTCTTGGGTGGGATACTGTAGTAAAGAAATCATAAGAATAAGAAACTCTGGACTCAGGCGTTCATTGAGAACCTCTCTGTGATTTTCAATAACAGTTGGAACAGTCTGCTGTTAAATTCAGCACCATTCAAAGAGCCAACAAAGTGCTTAAGGAGTGAGGAAAATCAGGACAATTCCAAATTGTCCCTGTTTGGAAGAAAATGAAATTCAGATCTAACTGAATAATTTTATGGGTTAAATAAAAAAATAGATTAACTATGAAAATGCCCTCAATACTCCTATTTGTAATACAACAACGCTGTCAAGCATTGGAACAGACTGTCCAGGGCAGTGGTGGAGTCGCCATCCCTGGAGGTATTTAAAAGATGCGTAGACGTGGTGCTGAGGGACATGGTTTGGTGGTAACTTGGCAGTGCTGGGTTAACAGTTGGACTTGATGATATTAAAGGCCTCTTCCAACCAAAATGATTCTATGATTTTATTTTGCTAACCAACTTCACGTTAATTTTCAAAGAATCACAGAATCACTTAGGATGGAAAAGACCTTTAAAATCACAGCACTTTACAAATATGAATTAGTGACTCACCAATTACAGAGGTGAGATTTCAACCCCCGTTTCACAGAGCAAGAATCTAAAAGCCCTAGAGAGTAAAAGACCCAAAAATTCTGACTCGGGTGACTCACACTCAATACCAAGAGGATATTTATGACTCCAGTCTCTCAGATTTGTTTATCTGGCAAAAGACCCTTAGAGACAGACAAGACTTGACTTTTCTCCTTTTGGAAAAACACTCACCAGTCCAGAAGGGAACTGAAACATTAGGCTCTGCTCATGACAGGATTTATTTACCCAGCAGAGTATGTCACTGCTCTATACTTAGTTTTACACTCTTCCCAGACCCACCACAAGAATCTCACTCCGTTTATGTCTCTCGCTCACACACACAGAGCTTTCTCCACTATCACGTTATCTAGAAGTGCTGTTAATCCCAAGAGCGTCAAATCTTCTCAAATACGCACAGCGAGCAGTCTCTGCCAGCAGCTCTCCTGGTTCCTCATCCTTGCATTCAAGCTCAGCTCACACCTTGACCAGTCTGCCATATACAGGCCAACCAAGTCAGGAGCCCATTGAGTCCCGTCATACCCGCTCTTCTCTCTGCACATTTTGTGTAGGCAATTGCTTCTTGTTTGCATAACACACATACTAAGGCCGATAACATGATTTTCCAGCAGATGTCCCCAACTAATTTTGTTACATTATGCACAGTTAGCAAACCAACGTATTTGACACCTTTCTTTCATAGTGGGTAATCATCACTATGACATTTAATGCTCTGCTGTATTGCATCTCTTGAATTCAAAAGTACATATATGTTGAAGATGTATTTACCTCGAATCACCTCGCATCCTGGGGTTTTTCTGCCCAGCATTTTGCCAGAGAGGCTTTCCAAGCCCTTGGGGGTGTATCAGTGTGCTTTTGCCTACTCTTGTCTTACTTGCAGTGCCTAAACTATACAATTGCAATATATATTGTATTGCATAAAACTATGGCTTTCACTCAGAGGCTATATTAGTAAGTTTTTGATATAATTGTTTAAAATAAATTGACTAAGTTTTCTTACTATGACTGCTAAAAATTCTTAGTTCCATTTTTAAGCAGCTGCATGAAACTGAGTCAACGTTTAGAGAAACTCGCCTTCTTTAGGATTTATATCAATAATTAATTATTTTACCCATAAACTTTAAAACCCCAGACTTACTCCATCCAGTCAGCATTCCTAATTTCTAAGGCTCTGTCATTGAAGCAATACTTCCTTCAACAGTTCAGAAACCTAGGGCTGTTTTCAGAGAAGTGGCATTTCTTCATGTGTCCGTGTTTTGTTTGTGTCTGAGATTATGTCTGCAAAAATCTCTACCCCCTTCACATTCAGTTCAGAAACGGCCGTTGAATCAAACCCTGTGCTTCAGAATACAAGATTTGCAATTATTATTACATTAGTAAACTCCACTTTTGCTACCAGGTTGTGTCAATGCTTGGTCCTGGATACACAGATGGAACAGTCCGTGCGGCGGAGTATTGCACAGAGTGGCTGGGGTGAACGACACAAGCATGAGAAGGTGAGAGTAAGAGCTAAGATGGAAAGAGTTCAGTAGACAAATGGATAGCTGAACTCTTCACTTGGCAAACCAGTATGAAACAGTAATGATTTGCAGGCATTGCAGAACAGATGATCTTTAAAGATTTAAAAGAGAATATGTTCTCTTCTTTAAAAGAGAAATAGTGACTTCTCAGATTTGAAAAAATCCTTACACTTCCACTTGCAGTTTATATTCAGAACTGATAACTCCAGAAAAATTCCCCTCTTTACCTCTAGTGACCTATTGAATCTTGCAATTATCTGCATCTCTTCTAAGGCATTATAATAAAAATAACAACAACAATACCGGTTGTTCTATCAGCATAAATATTTATAGTTACATTTTAATAATATTCATGTCATTTTCATAATAGAAAATAACCTAATGAACTGGCAGATTATGCTAGTCCAGGGGTTACTTATTTGCAGATCAAGAAGAATTTTCTTACAGACTGGGAGATGTAAATTGGCGTGATCTTTACTTCGGTATCTCTGCCTGAAATGAGATGTTGCCTTCAATTACCCCACAAGGTAAAAGATTTCTTCCTACATGAATGAGGAGTGTGAGGATTCTCCTCTGTTTACATTTGCGAAAGCAAGTGTTTTTCTTTTAAAGGCAGGGACAACTCTGCTTTTCTGACGTACCCGGGTGTGTCGTACCCTTATGGCTGACAGAACCCACTGGTTTCTGAAACGGCTGTGGGACAAGCACTTATATTGGACACCTCCAGAGCTGAGACGGCAGCTGCCACTGCTCGAGCTGTGGACTTATCCGTGTTGGCTGAACGCTACAGTTTGAACAAAAGACTGTCTAACAGGGGCCCAAGAAAGCCAAATGGATATATTCCATCTGTGTCTTGTTAGTCTCACTTTTTTTAGTTAATGATTTAAAGCCCTTCTCACTCTTCCCGTTTTGCCAGCTGTTCCCAAACCACTCCACTGCAGCACTTGCTGACTTGCCCCACAAGACTCGGGGTCAGAGGGATAAACACGTTTTCAAAGAGAATTCCTCTTCTCAGAGGTTATGCGGACCCGAATCTCAACCCACTCTCTGTGGGAATTAGCTTAGCATGTCAAGAGCAGCTCGGCCATCAGGCGCCCACCTCTCCAGGAGCAGCACGACAGCGATGTGGCACAGGTGGTACCTGCCTGGGAAATGACAGCCCTGAGTGAGACGGCAGGTCCTGGCCACAGTCCACAGCTGAACACGTCAGCTGCGATTCAGTGACAGAGGTTCAGTCCCAGAGCTCCTAAACTGCTCGGAGTCCTTTTCTCGCACCATGAAGATGAACCCCAAAGACTGTATTAGAGTGTTGCCAGGGAGCATGCATTATTCTACAAGTTATCTATTACAACTAGTTGTTGTTCGGAAAAGAGATCTGCAATGATACGTGTGATCCAGCATCAAGGGTGATTGAGATCTATCAATAACCACACTATTGTGCAGAACATTTTGGTCACTGGAGAAAGGAGAAGAAATTATGCCCATTTTTGCAATGAATATCAGGTGTTTGGTAATTGTGTTCAACCTGGAGTGCAGAAACAGCAGCTGCATACCGTTTAAATAATGTGCCTTAAAGCTAACAGTTGGATTTATTCCAGCAAATAGTGTATATTTAGTAACTGCTGATAACAAAACATCATTTCCCATGCTATGACTACTCTTTAAGCATCAGTAAAAATGTACTTAATCAATTTATATTAAATTACTGTGCAATCACCATGGCGGTTTAAGGCTATGCCTATGTATATTAGACATTTTATCAGATAATTATTATGTTCCCTTAACTTCTGAGCATTACTTGATATTTTATATCTACACAACTGGTATCTTTAAAGAGATATTTTATTATATCTGGACTACCACAGTAACTGTGACTGCATTGTCTTTAAAAGGCATTTCAAGATTATACTTTTTAATATGTCTATGCCGTGCCTTTTGGTGTAGGTGCCTCACAAAAGAGCAAATGTTCTCCGCAATAAACAATGCAGCAGCCCCCATGCAGCTGCTCGTCTTCCTCCTGACCATCATCACTGCATGTGCTGCTGAAGACCACGTGGCCTGGCCAGGGCTCCCTGGGATGCCCTACAGCCCCAACATGCTGGGGTCAATCGGGCTGGCACACAGCTTGCCATGAAGGAAAAATCAGCTTCAATACACCTTTGCCTGCTTATTGGCCTCACCTGAGGATTACGGACAACAGTTCTCAACCTCCATGAGATACTGTCCCTCTTCAAAGCACTTTACAACCTGACGTATCTCAGCAGGCCTTCTGATAGCACCCGGTGACACAGCACTAGCACCCTCTCTTTACTCCTGTGGTACAAGCCTGCCTTGCTGATGAATATGAAGACAAGCAATTTTGCCATAAAGTAATCATGAACCACGTCTTTCATCCTCCACAGTTTCATTGTGCTTTGGATACGGCTTTTAAGGTACCGATACAAACATTAATTTTGCATTACTACATAAATTGGCATAGCACAGTAGCTCTCTCCACTTAAGGAGTTGGGAAAACTTGACCCTTCTCTACCTCTGCTGCTTGCTTCTGCTGTGATCTTGTGCAAGTCCCTTAATTTCTCTATATCTTACTGCCTACACCTTAAAAAAGTAAAATAATGAAGCACATACGCTATTGACATTTTTGCCTGCAAATGCCATGTCTGTCTATGCACAGGACTATGGATGAGAGAGCAGAATGTACTTCCTTGGTGTGTCCCTACCAGTGCAATTTTATGTTCTGATGTGAAATATAACCATTTCAGATTATTATAGTTTTAAATGCCTGTTGTCAGGACCTATTTATAATTACTGAAGTGCTTCCCTTGAGTACTCTTAGCAACTAATTTCAGGATCAGGATAAATAGAAAATAAACTTATGCTGGGCTGTGTAGACATTTATCAAATCAAATGATTACGGAAAATTAATCTTTCTATAGTGGTCTGTCAAGTCACGAGAAATCAAGTGCATTTTAAATGCATGAATTTGAATGGTAGGGGGGAAAAAAAAAACAACCAAAACCCACAACCACCCACTCAACCATATACATTGGCCCTATGAAAAAAACTAAGCATGAACCATTTCCTTCTTTTCCCTCAAACTGTCTCACTAGACCCTCACTGTGAATTTCTTTCTCAAACAAACCAATTGGATGGGCAAATATTTGCTCAGTTTTCTGAGTATGTTTGGTCTGAATTTTTTCAGTTGCTGTCTGTTCAGTCATTTCCTTTTTAAAAGTAGGATTTTTTGGGAGACGTTAAAACACAATCTTTCTTACATTTATGTGGATCACCAGAACACAAGGCTGATGCTTTGGGTACTCTCAGAGGGAATAATTTGCCCGTTATTAATTGAGACAATTTAATGACATTCGGGAGCCTTTAGCTTATCTGCATATGCTTTTTTTTAACCTCACGTTTCCTTTTAGGATCTATGTAAGCTAAAATACTAAGGGCCAAACTTGATAGGAGATTTTGATGCTTTTGCAGTTGCGTCATTGTAAATAAGGTCAGAACGTGGCCCAGGAAGCATCAAGAGCTTTTCCAATCTGCCCTTGGCACCAACAGGCGCTTGGCCAGCCCAGCTGAGACTCTGCTCAGACACCTGTTGCTCTCCTCCCTTTGAATCCTAATCCTTTCATTTCCAGATATCCATGTGCAGAGCGTGCTGCCTTCCAACAGGTGATGGTATGTATTTCTGAAGCGATGTTCCATGCTGAGTATCCGGTAGTTCTACAGGTAAAGCAGCCCGTGACCCTGGCACACCTGAAGGAAGCCCTCCTGTGGTGCACTCCAGTTGCAGCCCAGCAACCCAGGCCCCGCCATGCACAGGCTCCCCTTCTCCTGCGCTCCAACAGGCACATTCCTGGAGCCACATATTTCCTTAATGTTACTGCCTCATTGTCTTGACATTCATAATGTGCTAAGCTGAGAAAGTAATTAAAGTTAATTTCTGCTTGGGGGAGGATGAGAAAAAGTGGGGGGAGCATCCTCACTGTAAATTCTTATTCATATTTCTTTCCTGTTTTGTGATTCTCAATCGGAGTTTTCTAATAACAGATCATTTCTTTTTGTCTAACTTTAATCTGGCCCTGCTTGACAAGCACCATCCTTTTCATTGAAGGGTAAGACCACTTAAAGAAAGGCCAATAAGCCCTTGCACTGCTCAGCTGACTAGGGTGATTTGTCACCCTGTGCAGTGGTGGTCACACCAATGGATTTATCTCAAGGTAAATGGAGATGCTGAGACCTGGGACCTGGAGCTTTGATTAAGGCCCCCTTTTTGTAGTGTTGATAGATGTTGCTTGTGTTTATCTATTTGAAATGCCACTAAATCTGTGAATACAATGGAAAAAGAGAGTAGTTTGCAGCTGAAAACATATTAGTGATTTATGTTTCACTAAGAAGCACAATAAAGAGACAGAGGCTATTAAGAGGAGCTATTTTCATGAGAAATAGTTCTGCTTTAAAACATTATCAACCACACCTTGATAAAGACCTACATGCATGCATAATCGTGTTTACTTATCCCTTTAGTTGAGTGCAATATACATTTGGAATGCACAGCCCCAAATTATTAATAAGTCAGTAGACGCTTTGCCATGCAAATGCCTAAGAATAGGATACTTTGCATGTTAATTGTCTTTCAGAGAAAAAGCAAGAGTAATGCACTGACCCGGGACTTCAGATGGACTCCACATCCCTTAAAACAGCTTCAAATTCTACTGACCATTATTGCCAGCATTTATTCACAACATTTTAGCAGAAATAACCAGTGGGGTGACACAAAAGGATTATAATGCATCGATATAACTTATAACATGAATCAATGTCAACAAGACGCACCCATTTAAATGAATAGGGTCAGATGAGAATGCTGTATCACCCTGACTCGTGTGACAGTTACAAATGCATAACCTAGTATGCATAATAGGAGTGTACAAACCAGTAGAGATTTGTAAACTTGGTTCATTTCAAGCAGAACTGACCCACAGGAATGGAAAAAGGAAAAGCCAACTGAGCTGTCTAGAAATAAGTGATTCTGTAGTTTGTTGTTTAACGAAAGGCATAATGAGGTTTCATTTTCTCAAGCTTGAATAGAGAACATGGACCTAAAACGCTATTAGGTAGCCAAGCTGCTATTTATCTACAACGTTCAATTAAAAGAAAAAGATAACACATTTGCTTCCAAACACACTTCTGTTTACCAATGCAAAATAAAGCTTCACTGGTCTGCCTGGTATATGCAAATATATAGGCAAACTGCAATTACATGTTTGGAATTAACTGTGCTGTGTTATGATTTATTGAAACGTTCAGAGGATTCCTCTTCAGCACTAATGAACAGCGGTGGTGGGGGGGAAGGCTGTGTAATGTGTGTGCACCTGGAGCATGAAAACTAGTACAGTAAGTTATGTACCTGTAGGGTGATACTCTGTCTATGGCTTGGCACTGCAGTGTACTGACAGTCTACCAAAGCTCTTAAATCTGGACAACACCTGCACCTCATTTGCTTTACAGAAGCGCCATGACCTGACTGCTGATGGTGAGCCCTCCCTTTCATCCTTAGGATTATGACAAGTTATTAATTGCCACCATTAGCTGCAGCAGCCTGCTTGAGATCTCTGCTGCTCTCTGGAGGTGAGAAACTATGTGCATGTGAATGCAGAGAGAAAAGACGGGAAGCACTGGGGCAAACAGAGCAACAATCTGCCCAAAAGGGATTGTGAGATTGTGAATAATTTATTAGAAAACATTTTTCTTTGTCCTTCCCACAGACCCACAAATCCTCCCTAAGCGCTCTTTACCAGCCTTGCAGATAATGTACTTACACATCTCAGAGCTTGCTAAATAGACTGAACAGGCCACAGAGTTCACTCTTAACACTGCTTCTTCAGTGTGCCTTGCACAGATGAAACACTCGCATCCTTTCCTGGAAGTCCTTCCCATGGAATTTTTTGTAATTAGGTAGAAAAGTGAATATAAAATGACAGGCAAATGCTTGGAAAACATATTTTTTTTGCCTTTTGTTTGTAACTATGTACTGAATTTGTCGGTTCCTAGCTACAGTAGACCAAATTTCAGCATGGATTCACACCTCATTTCACCCTTCTGCATGCACTTGCGTGAAGGTGCTCAACCTGTCTCATTAACATTTTCAGACACCAAACATCATATCTCACCACCTAATAAAAAACGCTGCAGTAGAATGTGAGACACTTAAAGGGAAAAGCAATTTCATAATAGGGTAGAAAGAGGAGTGTCAACTTCAGTAACTTAACGCACAGCCAGTAGCACACTATGGGTAAATTTGGCTATAAGTAAAAGATCACAATTTTCAGAGGGGATAGGAAGGGGAGATGATAAGGCTGAAATGTGAACTGATGTCAGCAAAAATAGTTTTGAGGGAGCTGTGCTGGTTTGGAGCACTTGAAGACTGTCTTGAGACACACTCATGCTTGAGCGTGCCCCAGGATCTTGGTCTGTGGGTCAGCCAGATGAGGAGCCCTCTGGAGAGTGTCAGAGACCAGCTGCAGCCTGCGCATCCTGAGTTCCCCTCCACAGAAGTACAGAGAAGAGAGCAAGGGAGAAAAGAAGGGACTGGTGTATGACTTAGTCTCATTCAGATCAGGAGTTAGGAGTGCCCAGTGACTGCGCCTGAACCAGAAACTCAGAAGAACTTCAGGAATACGGACATAATCCAGTGGTGTAAATGAAAGAGAGATCCTGAACTGTCACAGGAGCCAAGGACCATTTCCCTGTATTTTAGCAATCCTTTTGCAGTATTTACAAGACATCCAATACCATCATGTTCAATCTCTAATAAAACAAAAATATTCTATATTTTAGCAGAATATATGTTAAATAAAATTTATCATTTTTGCTATCTGCCCAAACGTTTCCGTTCCTCTGCCTAGTCATCTTAAACAAAGTGTTTCAGTACTTGCATTTATGTGTGAAAATAAGTTACACATGGAACTTACACACCTAAAGTACCAATCCTCATTTGGCTGGGTGAGAAAGGATGCGGAATGTTTTTATAGGCCATAAGTAGATAGAATGTACTTATAATTGGGATTAGAAATAAGAATCCATCAGATTCCTCTCCAAGAACCACAGAGGCCAAACATTTTATATTTAGCATGCAATCCCATAACGGCATATAGCGGTCTTCTATTTGTTATTAGATAAACTTACGATTAAAAGTATCTTCTCAGATTTGTTTGTTTGTATATTCATCTATAGATCAGTATCTTAAGAACAGCACAAGATTTCCTACCTCCACATACCTTTCATACTTCCACATGAAAGCAAAATCAATGTGGAAGTACAACTTGTACAGACTACAGATTATTATTAATAATAGTACTAAATATATATATATTTATACTATATATACTAAAATATACGCTAGGCCTGAATTTACGGAAAAGCCTACTGAAGCTTTAGATCAAAGTTAACACAATTTTGTGAATCATTTGGCCAGGTCTCATGACTTCCTCTGTGGGACAGTCTCACATGAATAAATAACACTGTAACCTAAATGCCACAGAGGCAGTCTTAGGTGGTGGTCGTGCGCTGCAACCGTGCTACCTTAGCTGGAACACCAGTCTCCTCCGTGCGGTTACCTTCAGGTCTGCTTCCAGGAGTATGAGAACTCTTCAGCTCTTCATCTCCTCTTCCTCCTAAGCCTTAAAGCATGCATCACAGCACGTATTTGTCTTTTGCAACATGCAGAAACGGTAACATTACAATTTTTTCATCATTTTTACATTAAAAAATACTATAAAAATGCGTGAGTTGTAATTCAAACATAACTTATAAATGAGTTACAAAAGCATACATAAATGGAGATGTTGTTTTCTCAGCGTACGACAAATCTATTTTTAATTGGCTCTTTGTTATATAGCAAATTTAAAGTCCACCTATAGAATGACTGTAAATATTTTGAATTGTTCATTTGCCTAAGAGAGAAAGAGTTTAGATTAGAGCTGACAGCTACAGACTAATGAAAGACTGGGTTTTCACTTTTAAACTCAGAGGCTTTCATTCCTAAGTAGTTCAAAAGCAACTATTATATGTTGTCTGTAAACACACAGATACAATGGAATAATCAGAGAAAGGATTATAAAGTATGAAACATTATCACAGCTGAATAAAAATAGCTGTTTTTTAATAAAGATACTGACGGAGACATTTTCTGTTGACTGTATACATTTAGACGGTGCCTGAAGCCTTTGGCATCTAACTGCTTTAAAATCACATCATTAATTCAAGTAATTATTTATCACAGATAAACAAGCAAGGACCATTCATCCAAATAAAGTAACAGCGTTAAGGATCTTTAAAGACCAGCAGACCTTCATGCTTCTGTGCCATTTCAAGTGAAACCCTATGAGATACCAGGAGCTGAGAGAAGTCTGGCACGGCAGAAATCCAAATGGGAGAGCAGACTGGTGCCGGCAGAGAGCTGGCACTCCCCAACACCAACATAATAGAGAAATTCCTAAAATAGTCTTAAAAAAAGCTAACTCTTCTATGGTACGTGTGCTTGCTGCTCCTTTTGCCCGTGCCCTGGCTCCTGAGAAAGCATGGACTGTGCCTCTCTGCTCAGGCGTCTTGGGATGAGGATGGTGCTGGACATAACATGACATGAGCGTGGCGAGTTTTGTACTGAGCGAGACTGTGTTTCAGTCTCACTGTACGACAGAAACCCTTCTTGCTAAGGGTGTTTTACATAGCAGAGTGCAGTACCTTGAGAGGCATAAAGCGTACCATCTCTTCAGACATTATGTTGAGGTCCAGGTTAGTGATAGGAAAGCACTGGTGAATTTTGGGGGTCTCTCTCAGACAGCTTAAGAGATAATTAAAGTTTTCATGTGGTGTGGCTGATCCTTCTAGGTTATTGAGATGAATAGGCTAATATTTAGAATGCACTGTACTCTCTGCAGTATATAACATGACATGTGAAACATACTGACTGGTCTTGGTCTAAATCTTGTTCAACTACATGGAAAAACTCCCAGCGAATTCAAGCAATCTCTGCTACTTACATGTTATTGTTCAGTTTCAGGTGCTTGATTTTGCAACTCAAACAATGCTCTGTTAACACTGTTGGTGGAGCACATAAAAATGCACTTTTCCTTACATTCATCATCCTTTGATATAACCATTAAAATATTTTAAACAGAAAAATAAATTATGTCAATTTTAACAACTCAGAATGTTGTTGTGTCCAATATGGACAATTAACATTTTACCGGTTCATTTGCCTAACATAAAACTTTGTTCTCATCTGCTCCCCCAAACAGCTCAGAAATACTGCCATTAATTTTAGTTCTTCATTGCAACTGATAGCAGTTACAGAAAAACAGTTAATAGAACCGAATAGCACTGCATCAGCCCAGTACTCCCAACTGAGAGCTCGCTGGGACTAGGAACCAGTATGCTAGAGAACCAGTGTATTCAACAGTGATGCTGGTGATCGGGATTTATCTGTATGTCATGACAGGTGCAGAAATACAAATATAGATGGTTTTATACAGGTATGGGTATATGTGCACATAGCAGTGAGAAGCTTTACTGCATCCCGCTCTATGTCATCTTGCAATGCTCAGAAAGTGATTAGCAAGTTTTGAATTTTAGTTTGACTCATGGTTCCAGAAGAGAAGGGGGAGAAAAGTGAAAGCCAGTCAGAGATCTAGCAGAGAGAGGTAAAATTAAGAACCATAAAAATCTCCTTTTTGGCAAGGCTAGGAATCCAAAGCTCACATCTAACCCTCAGCTCTGCTTTTCCAATGCTGTTTTGAGAACCAGACCTGTCTCTGATGGAGGTAGCACATGACAGCTGACAAAGCGAGAGGCAAAGGGTTAAGCTGTGGAGCAAGCTGTGTACACACTCAAGGTATGTTTGTTTCTGTAGGAATGAATAGAGTCACTGTGAGGAGCAGAGTGTTATTTTAACACCTATTCTCTCCTTGGCTCTGTGGCCAGTTCACATGTAACTGAGTGTTTCCATGGAGGAGCGAATCCATCTGTGTTTTCTCACCTGCAGGTGTTGGGGTTTTAATTAAAAGCTCTAACTAATATGTTGCTATTTTGTGAAGGGATGTGAATTATAGCAAAGGCAAATTATGAATGATAATGAGAGACAGAATAACTCACTTGGAATAATTTTCTGTGTGCTTTTTTCCCCTTGTAACATAGGAGAATGTACTTTAATGAAATAGTCAAGGATGAACACTAATTTACTCTCATGCCCTTTTTGTATGTGCACACAAGACAGGTATAGTTTCATTTGCATGGGGGATTGCACCAATTTAATAAGCACAACCACTTAAAGAACTTGACTATCAGTAAAATCCTTAAGATGCATTAAGGAAACTAGACGTCTTACGAAGAGCTTAAACAACCCTGCCTTCCAAATTCAGAGACTTGTAGCAAATTCATTTTCCATTCACAATAATTTGTCATTTGAGCTGCTGCACTGTGTATATACAGACACACAGCTGAGTTTCACAACCTGTACCGGACCATCCCAGCTCTCTGAATCTCTGGGCAGTTTGGATCCTTTCTGTTTATAAGTATTAGATCTCATTTTCAGAACAGAATACAACTAACTCTGTTGTGGTTTACCAGAATGGTCCTACCTTCTTCCCCATGCATCTGACATGATGGACGTGGAAGGATCCTCTTAGAAACCTTTTGTAAAGACAGTCATGCAAAATCTCCCTAAATTACCACTAGGAATCTCTTTATTATAATACTCTGCCCCTGATTCTTGCTTCTCCAGACCTCACCACCTCACAAGGGCTAACAGCCAAGAGAGCCAAGCAAACACAATGCCAGGCTGAGAAAGCCAGTGGAAGGAATGGTAAATAAAATTGACCCAAGGAGGCTACCAGAGGCTGGGTCAATATCAGAGGACTCTAAGGCATTAAAGAGCCACAATATATGGTGCGAGCTACAACACAATTCCAGAAAGACGTAAGTCTCTCACTCCCTATCAGAATACACAGTATAGATATGTCTCATGCCTATAAAAATTACAGAGAAATAAAGTCGCCGTTCAAGGTGAAATAATAAAGGAAAAGAGGAAGGTGATGAAATGGTGGAAAAGGGGGAAGAGAAGGACAGCTGGTAGGGACTTGAAAGTGGGAAGTAGTTGGTCAAAGTGGATAACTAGGCACTGAGGTAACAGGCAGAAAATGAAAAAAAAAAGGAGTACGAGAAAGGCAAAAACAACAGGGAAGAACAACAGAGGAAAGAGAGATGGAAGAAGCCCAATGCCAGAAAAAGCAGTTGTTAATTACAGTTAGGTAGATTTGCTGTAACCAGTAACATAACCTATTCTATTCTATGAATCATTAGTATCTGGGTGCCTCCAATGGCACATGAAGTATGTGTTATTTGTCCTCTGGTCATTTCTCTGGGGAAAGATGTGTGTTCAGTGGGTATGGATAGGTTCCTTTTCTTCTTTCTTAATATACATGTTGTTGCGTTTTCAGTTTAGAGATGTCAAGGTCAAAGAAATACTCCTTCCCTTGCACAAATGTGTCTTTGAGGCATCAGGGAATTCAGGAGTGAGAGAAGAATCAAACAGAGCTTGTAAAAGGAAAAGATTTTTAAATGTGTTTTTTCCTTCACCAGTTCCTTGCGTATTTTTTGTTCAGACTTCCGGGATCATCTCACCTAAGAGAAATAAGACTGAAACCTCTACCACTGGCCTTTTTTCCTCTCCCTCCTGCTTTCATTTCACCCTGAACAGGTACACACATCGGAGCTCTGCTTCAGACACTCAGCTCCTACCCAAGCAGAACCCCTACCTCTTGTACCTGCAAAGCCGACGCTAAAGCTGCAGCACAGATGAGAATCTGGCCCTGAGTCCTGCTGCCCAGAGATCCGGCTGGCTGCAATGCCACGCAAGATATGAAGATGGGACCTTTTTTCTCAAGGAATCTACTATATGAATGAATTTAACCTAATTAACCTCTTGGCTCTTTAACCACATCCTGCAGTTGGGCTTAGCAAAGATCCTCCCAAGGCTGTTCTAGCAGACTGGTATTGTGTGTGTGTGTGTGTGTGTGTGTGTGTGTGTGTGTGTAGCACAACCCCCTGCATGTTCATTATATCCTTGCCACTGATCTGACTCTTCATCCTTCTATCAATCGTAAGTCACATCCAGACACAACTGATATAACATTGTCACTTGCATGTCTTGAGGCTCTGACACGGCAAGAGTTCAAAGCACCATAAATTAACTTACGATATATTGAGCACTCCGGGCACTGCAACCTGGAAGTAGCTGGGGACACTATAAGCACAAGGGCCACTCAGCATCGCATACCACTGTGTGACAGGCACCATTAGCAGTGTGTTTTTCCTGTTCTTAAGGAAGGTATATCACTGATCATTATAAATGGATAGTGATTGTAAGGCTAAATTCCCATCAAGGGGTTGATGAGTCATTAAAACCCCTCAAGCTTTGTTCTCACAGTTTATTGCCTCATCATCATCACCACCCCTTCATGAAATTATTGTCTTTTAATTAGCTCTAGCCCTTTCATTACTATCTGTATCATTGCAGAGAAAGAAATAGGGAAACAGCTCAAACAAAGTATCCGATTGCCACTTCTGAAGCTAGCAATAAGATATTACCAGCGTGTCATTTAAAATTATGGCCTTTATGCTACGGCAAACGAAGTTTTTTCCTAAACAAAGGAAAACCTGGATATGTCCCCTGGTTCCTGTTCCAGGGGCGCAAGGATTTAAAAAGCTACTGCTGAAGCTTCATTCCCCTGCCACCAGGAAAGCCTCCAGTGGCTCCTGTCGTCTCCCAGTCTCTCCCACCAGCTCAGAAGGTGCTGCGGCTGCTCAGCAGAGGGGCTGGTGGGCACCAGCGCTGTGAGATTCAGCCAGCAGAATGCCCTGTGTGGGACTGTTTCACCTGCTATCTGGTAACGCTATATACTCCCAGATTGAGTCTCTCCAATGGAAGATGTTGATTGGAATACGTTAAATAATAGCAACCGTCCCAACTGTAGTGATCTCCTGTATTTAAAACACGGGTTTACATGCTTCATAAATTTCAGTATTTGTAATTATACCATATATATGAACAGAGTGAGTGAAAGAGAGCATATATATTATGTGAGGAAACAGCATTATCGATCCTGTATTATACAGTGCACAAGAAAATTAGTTAACCATACAGCTCATTGGTTTAAAGATGGCAGTAAAGTTTAAAGGCATTCTGTTGTGAAGTTAAATATAACAGCCATGACACAAATAGAACAATCGCTTTACCCGGATTTCCCCGGCAGCTAAGGAATTCATGGGCTGGATCCTGCCCCCAGCATGCTGCTGCAGACCCAAAATAATCCCATAGGAACACATGGAGTTACTCCAGATTTGCACCACAGTAGCTGGACCAGGAATTTGGATCTAGAGGTTTAAATAAGGCTTATGTAATAAAAGGGGAATTTATAATGGTTCCCTGTGGAGCCAGAAGACAGCTCCATGTGCTGATATCAGAAACAGAGTTAACAGAAATGGACTCCAGCTCCCCACCACAAATTATTTTATCTGAAAGACTTTCCTTTTTTTTTTTTTTTAATGAAAACAGATCAGAGTAAGCAAAACTATTTACTGAAGGAGCTACTCCTGGGAAAACAATCCTACTCTACCACAAGCTTCTCCATTTTCAGTCAATTCCAGTAGTATTCCAGCTTTCAGACCACTTCTACCTGGGGTGGAGGCTGGCTGCTGGGGGAGGAGGGCTGGCACACCACAAGCTGCAAGTCTGGAGTGGATGTCAGTGCATGGCAGGAATGGGAATGTCACAGGATGCAGTGAAAGCCTGAAAACACACGTCCCGGGTCTCATTCCTGCTTCTGCCAGGCCTTTGCTTTGGGACTTTCAGCGTGTCACCCCCTGTTCCTTCTCTCTGAGAGGTGTGAGATGGATGGGGACCACAGAGGGGACACAAGGTCTAAGTATTCCACGCTGGGGAAGAGTTTCTGTTTCCCTAAGAGGAAATTCTACAAAAATACGAAATGATATCATAGTACTTCAGAGTGGCCAGCCCTCCGGAGCCATCAATAGTTCTACATCAAGCTGCTGGCTACACGCTATCCAGAAGGGGAGTGGAACAGTGGTAGTCAACAGAAAATACAAGGAATTGCAAAAATACTACGCAGGAAGATGGAAAAATAATAAATTCTGCATTTAATTTTTCTCCCCCCATTTCATACAAATGTGATCTAATTTAATTTCAAAGAAATCTCTCTCCTGAATGCTTCGAAAAGGTTAAAATGCAATTTTCTGAAACTAAGTTATTAGATAGAGGAATATTAACCTTTGAGCCCCATAGACTTTTACTCTTTTTTATCTCCTTTTCATTTTTGTTTGTGGGTCTATTCATTTTTTTGTGATCTCCGTCACGTTGCTAGGTAACAGGCACTTAGCGTGCAGGCATGTTAGTCTATCTGTCTCTCGGCTCAGTCTGTCTGGTCCAGGCTACCTACTTCCCTAGCGCTTGCTGCCGGCAATGCAGTCCCTTACAAAAAGCATTTATCACAGCCTCGCACAGTAATGGCCACTCAGTGGAGGGGAAATTGAGCTGACCTGAAGGCCAAAGCTGTTAGTGAGACTGGTGGGAAGGGTAAAAGGGTCACGGTACCCTTTTCCCACCCACTTAGTGGGCAGTAAGCAATAGAACAGCAGTGCCACTGTTTTCACTAACATATCCTGAGGCTTTGCACCTGAAATAAATGTTTGTTTGACATTAACAATAAAAAAAATAAAAATCCGGTTTCCTCACAGAAACTGGTTATGCTATTTAAACTTTAGCAAGGTAGGGGTAAAGTGGGAGAACGGCTTAAGATGTGATTTGTTGTGCACTTCGGACAATATAATTATTTCCTTTTGATGGCAATAACTCTTGTATGTTCCCATCTTCTTTGATTTAGAGAAGGCAGGAATCACAAAACCAAAACAGTAAGTCTTTTGTTTCCCTTGGCTTAAAAGCATCACCTACCATCAGTACCTGAAAAAACGAGTTCTGTTGACAAATCAAATACATAAATAAATAAATAACATCGCCCCAAAAGCTACCTAAATATAAGCACAGTCTGATTTATACTTCTGAATGGTTATTGTATAGAAGCATTTTCTAACGTCAGTTTAGGTGATTCTTTCAGGCTGATGTGGAAGCATTTACAAATTGAGAAACAAACCATTTTCCAATAAAAAACAGAGAGGTGAAAAAAATGTTTTTTCCATCTCTGTTTTCCCTTAATAACCTAAAACTCCAATTGCTTCTAGAGATAATATGTGTTCACAAGACTGCAGGACTGAAATGCTAAAGGAAACAGAGAGTCTGGCTTTCTGAACACGTTTTAAAGAGCCGAACGTATTTATCTTGCTGCATTACATATATACGGGGATCTCAGGCTACACACCAACCCCTCGCACGGGTAAGGTGTTCTCGGGAATGTAACACTCTTCACCATTAGACCCTTATGGAGACCCTTTAACTGGTGTCAGCAAAGAGCAAGATTTGGTGTCTATTAATTAGTAAAACATCATTGCTTATCTTGCTTTTTTCTTATACAGATGCAGAACTGTTAGAATCATAATAAGATTTCTGCTGCTGTATCCAGTGTTCTCAAACAACAATATTTAACCAACAAAAAGAGACCAAGTCAATCTCAGTTTTAGTGATTCCCAGGAAAGTCATCAAATAAAAATGTGAACTTTAAAATTGATCAGGATTAATTTCACTGACACTGTATCATAACATATATCTCTTTGGAGACTCATTTGTTGGGCTGCAGATGCAAAGAAAGTAAGGAAAGAAATAAATCAGAATACAATAAGGCAATTAGACTTTTGCCATTGATAGAATACTAAAAATGTCTGATTTATCAAAGCATTAACAAACAGAAGTAAACACAAGACGTATATTTTCCTGCAAAATACCTGGTTAGGAAAAATAAAATAATAACCAAGACCATGTTTATCAATAAATTTAATTTCCCAATATTGTACCTTTCGATGTGGAATGCTATTTCATCTGCTAATTTCAAGAGCACAGCAATATAAAATGATTTATCACATGAATACCAATACAGTAAAAATCCTGTTCTCATCTCTGTGAAATTGTCTTGCTCAGAGGAGAAAATTCTCTCTTATACACTATTATATGCATATTAAGGATAAAATATTAAAGATTTACACGCACACACGTATACATGCACATATACCAATCTAATTTACAAGCGTTCTATTGAATTTCCATGTGATTATGAGAGATTCCTTTAAGACTCAATGATTTGGAGCTCTGCAGGATTTACTAGAGATCTAGATAGTGGTAATACTCCTCATAATATTACTAAAGGCATGAAACACTTACATATTTCACAGTTGTTCTGTTATAATAATACAATGAAAACAGTCAGATTGCAAGTTTTATTTCCTATTTCTGGCTACAGTGTGGTAGAATCTAAATGATCTGATGTACTGCTGGCTCATGTATCATATTTAGGCTGCTTATTGTACTCGAACACCTGCAAAGACGGCAAAAGTGCGGTTCAGATAGTGTCATCTTAAACATCTGAACAGAGTTAAGTCTTAATCTGGAGAGAAGATGGGATGCTGGGTTACTTAATGAACTTTAGAAATACCTGACATCAGAGGGAACGATTTCACCTGTGAAATGGAGAGAAGGGAAAAATCCTCACACGGGGTCCCTACAAGGGAATTTTCCTGCCATTACTTATCAATCACCATGGTATCCAAATACCACTAGGGCATCTAAGCATCTGTAGAGAACTTCTAAGACTTCCTAAAAATGTTTGTCTCTCAGAACAAATCCAAAGCTTTTAGAAGGAGGAGCAAAACTAAAGGAAAATAATTATTTTATAGAGAAAAGTGAAGAGTAGGAACTCAAGGCAGAGGTAGTTAAAATATGAGGTAATATTCCTATAAATGTCTGAGCTATTGTTGGTCAAAAGTCTGAAATTTTATTTAAATTTTTTATTTAAAAAAAATAAGAAATCAGATGACAGAAATAAAGTCTAATGAGAAACTTAACAGATATATGTGCAGTACAATACTAGTAAAATATAGATGGTGTATAATTTCCCACCAACTCCACAAGATGAATTTTCCAACCGATGTTCAAAACTGGATATATGTGTTCTCTTATCACTTGCTTGTCCAGAAAATAAATTGCATACTTTATACACTGTTCTAAGACACTCATAACTAAAAATTTCCCCAAACAAATGTAAGAGCTGATTTCAAAAGGCAATCTGCAAATTATTAATTTAAGAAGACTGAATGAAGTGTACAGTGCTCTGAATACAACTGACTGGACTGCAACAGATAGATTTGTTTTCCATAAACATCAATGGAAAACTCATCACTGAAATTAAAGACAGTCCCTAAGCAGCAGAGAATTTGGCATAAAGTATCTTAAATATGAGATTATAGGAAAGGCAAAGCACAAGTGTTTAACTGCTTTTGTATGCTAGTGTTTATTAATCATAATCCTGCAGGAAATCAGACCAGATGTTTTGAAACACCCCAGACTAGTCACTTAACTGATAGCAAATCTGGAAATAACAGTATAATTTATTGAGTACAGTACCAACCTATTTGAAAAACAAAGCAGGATCATACAGATTTTAAAATAAAGCTATCGTACTTTCCCCTCTTCCCCCTGTTATCCATTCCTGGAACTATAACATATTGTCTCTTGTCAGGGACCAACATGAAAAGGAAATTACATGGCTGTCTAAAGTTACGTCTTCACTGCAAAACAGTCTTTCACTGCGGCTTTGCATTGATGGCTCTCTTGATGTTACAATATAAGCAAAGAGAAGGCCCAGTAGTTTTCTCCTGGTGTAACTTGTACAAGTCAACCTCAAATTGTGGGAGAGTAACAACCACAGCTGCCTACACCGGGATGATAATAACATCGCAACGTCTAGCGTAATTCTCTCTTATCCTATTTTTCAGAAAAAAATATGCTTTAAAAATCTAAGTTTTCACTGGTGGAAAAAAAAATATGAAGAAAATGTGGGAAAGGTTGAAGGACATCATGTAACAAGGTCTACCTGAGTGTGAAGAGAGCCTCATGTAGCAACTGTTTCAGAAGCAGCATTGTCTCTTATTCACCTTAGTAGGTTAACAGCATCGAAACCTAATAACTAAGCACAGATGCTGCTAATGATTCATTGTTATCACTTTATAGAAAGGGCAAAGAGATAAACCTGTTCTTTCTATATTTGCTGGGTCAGGGTGCAGTACAGCTCTGAGTTCTCATTGCTATTTCCTAGAGCAGAAATTTAGGCCTTCCTGTCCGTATTTGTTTGCACCTCGATTTACTTCCTTCCTAAATATTAATCTCAACTGCCTTATGGTTACCGACCCTCCTCCCCATTGCTTCTCACCAGCAACAAGACTAGCATATTTCCTAGCAGCTTCCACAAGTAATTATTATTTCATTATAAAACAATTACGACGGACAGAAAATTTAAGAGCATAATAATGTTAACTGAATTTTAGATCAAACTAAGCTAAACTAACTGCACCAACCCGAACAGGATTACAATAGGAACAGCAAGGAAATTCTGCAGTCCGGGTCACTGCCTTACAACTGAGCTTGTTCTCTGAGGCATCGGTACCAGTGAGGGGCTCAGTTCTCACTCAACAGCAAGAGCTGGTTCCCTAATGATTGTTTGTGCCATTGAAAAAGTCTCCTGAGATACCAGCACCTCTGAAACAGGAATTCTTCAAATCATAAATATTGATTTATGAGATTTAAAAATACTTATTAAGGAAGAATTTATCAACTATAAGAGAAGAGGGTAGTCAACACTCACTGATCCTTCATGGAAACCTGGTGTACAAGTGATGTCCTTTGAAAATCCTAAAGCAGAATAAAATCAAGTGACAAGAGCGGTCTCCATCCTTAGCTGCCAGACCCTGCTGCCTGTGCTCTCACCTCACAAAAACCTACCCTATTGCTCAGACTGTTCAGCTGCTTCAGAAGCAACTTTTCAAGTGCTTCAACTGACAAATTCAACCAATATAAAAATGTGCCAATTTATTTTAATATGTAACGATGTAAACTACAGCAGTCGAGAAGCTGGTTTGCCATCAGCTGCGCTGTCCCTGCAGCACAGCCAAAGTCTCCAAAGAGAGAACAGCTCAGGCAGGTGGAGAAGGAGGGTCAGAAATCCCAATGTAAGATCTTTCCACTGTCTTGGAGAACTATTTTAGGCACACTCACCTTAAAACTGTGAACTGTATGTCTTTACCTACAATTCCTTTTATAAGACTTTTTTGTACAACTTATGTCTATCTTTGATGATGTCCTTATATCTACTACACTTAAGAATGTTTAATTATCATTACAAATGACGCACTCAATCTGTAACCTTCTCTACCTGCAAGTGTCATTTCTGCCACAGAGCTTTACACACAAGCACCACAAACCCACAAGGAGCATTGGGCTTGCTTGTCCTACATGTCATCTGGGAGGAGGTCAAGGCTGGGGAGAGAGGATTTGCCTCGTCACAATCCAACACCAAAAACATTTGGAGAAAGAAGCAGCAACCTCCATTCCGTTAATACACAGCAGTCACTTTGCTCTACCAATCACTTTTTCAACACAACAGGATTGCAAATAAACTTGCACCAGAAGCTCAAGAAAGTCCAGCATTCTCCACTGTGTGTTAGTGCCTGCGCGCTGCTCTCCCCCTGCACATTAGTTAATGCTAGAAAAATACAGCTGTCAATTCTCACGTAACAGCTGAGATTTGGTAGTTCTTAATGAAATACAAGCTGCGTTAACACAAGGCATGTTAAAACTGTCGGTTCAAATATGTGTTACTAAAACAGTCAGTAGTAAGCTTCACTTGTTTGATAGGCTGTTTACAGACTTACATACTGCAAGTCCAAGTTAATGTGAATAAAAACTGAAACTAAAGTATGAGTGATATCCTTTTGATGTGGCTTATGTGTGCACTTTCCTTTTATAGCAGATGGGTATTTTTCTTGCAGGAGATTAAACTATAAATTGGAGAATGTTTTCCTTGACGTTTGACACACTGGTCCTGACGGAAATGAATGTGAAAAATTAGTGTGAATGTTTTTTTTAAAAATTAAATTACTTGTCCTATGCTCCTTGAAGTTTGTGGGTGCTGAGTAATGCTGTGCTATGCCTTGCATTCTCTTCATAGGTTCTATGATGGCTAAATTAATTACAAGACAAGCCTTTGGAATTAAGTGTATTTTAAGTTCAGAGGCATCTGTTTAGAGTCTTCTAATACCTCCAGCCCCTTTGGAAATATACTTGTTAGTATGAGTGGTATAATTTTCATTTCCGCTGGCATGGTCATAGTAGGACTTCTTTAGTTTCAGACACACTTCATTTGACCTATCAAGGGCATAAACTCTGAAGACGTTCTCTCACCATTTTTGTTTTCCTAGCAGACAGAAATGAAAAGATTCATTTAAATATACCCTAAGTATTAAAAGACTGTTGCTCCTGCTGTTATTGTCTTTAAATACCAAGATGACTGTTATTTTTAAAGAAATAAAAAATGCAGGAGAAAAATGCCTTGAAGATTACAGAAAACTGTAAGAACAATGTACCTGTCTTCCCTGTAATTGGTGCAAAAATAAAATGTGTGAATAAAGTATTAAATATCAAATTCATTAAGTGGAATGGTAGCAATAGTAAGTGGGAATAAATTGCAAATAAAACTGAGACTTCAGGAGGCTTGAATTCAAAGCAGGAGTAGATTTTGCTCTCTAAAATGATAAAACTTTGGTTTTGTTTTATAATTATGTTGTGAAGGTGCTGAATTTCACATAAATGCTCAACTGAAGGAAGAAATTCCACAAATATCTGCGTTTAGGGAAAGGATTAAAACCTTCTTCACCCTGGCAGATCTATGACCCATAGATCCCTAATATTCTCAAGGATGCAATTCCACCAGGCATTGCCCACAAGGGAAACTGAAGGTTAGACAGGGCAGCACAAGTCCACCACGTCTACAGCAGCGTTCCTACAACACACCATGTTTACGCCAACTGCAGAATTGCAATTCAATATAGATATCAACACATATCTGAGCCACGCTCATTCACTTGCTAACAGAAAACAGAGCTGAACAGGTTCTCCTGAGACGTTTTTGTGCACAAAACACACATCACTTTGTCGCTTCAGGGTTCAAGTGGTGCAGTCCCTCTGCAGTGCCAGAACTCTGGGAAAAGCAGTATAAAAGAAGAGGAAGGTGGTGTCTGGCATTGTGGCTGCTGCTGTTATTGTTGCTGCTTCCAGTTCATGTTGGTGGTGGCTGCAAGAAATGCTTGACAGATAGAAAGAGCCTGGAAGGAAGAAATACAGTGAGGAAACACCTTATTGCAAAGGGAAAGAACTGATGTAGAGGAAGAAAATCTTATGCCCAAGGGGAAGGAACACTTCCCTGCAGATCTACTCCACAGGACAACCGGAACCATCAGCTAGTGCAGATGGACAGTCATCTATTGGGAATGACGGATCACGCTCTGCATTTGATATCGAACATACTAACTAATACTAGGATGCCAGTCTAAGTCTCAGCCCAGTCACTCTAGTGGTCTCCTTTGTCATCTGTACCAACTGGCATGCTCGGACCCTCTGGTGCCTGTTCTTTGACACCTGGGAAGATACGGGGTATTCACTCCCGATGGCTGAACCTCTGGAATCAGAGGAATCGGGTCTCTTTGCAGCCAAAATCAGGGAAAAGCCTCTTGGCAGAGCAGCTTGACACAAACAAGAGGGAGTCATCAATGGGGCCTTCTCCAAGAAGCACCTATACATTAGGAAGATGCTTGACATTTTTTCCTGGCTCCTGAGCATACCTAGAAAGGCACAATAGCTATTTCCTTACACAGGATTGGTCTTTCCTTTATTACACAATGGACAACTATAGGAATATCTTAAAAATCTAAAGAAAGCAGAATCAACTCCTTCCAGGACATGCACTGGAAAATTTTACTGCCATTTACTTGCATCTGCAGACATTCGAAACCCTTCATTACAATACAGTTACTCTGCTGTGTAAACTGGACACAGTTTAAAATGTCATCAGCTGAAAGTGAAATGCCAAAGTACACAGGATTTAAAAGGTCCTCAGCCATCAAGGGCTGTGGCCAAACCAGACATATCTTAGATTAAACATGTCAGCTAGCTAGGATACTTGTCATTGAAAGCATATCTCCCATGCAGACCCCGGAGTGCGCAGAGTGACAGGAGACTCCTGCAGCGCCTTCCCTCGTTTCCACACTTTCCATTGTTTGGTTGTCGTAAGTGGAACACTAACTTAGAATTCATTTCCTGACATTCACTTGGCTCTCCAAACTGCACTTTTCTATTACCTTCCTTTCCCTACCTAAATTATTGATATGTATTTACAGCCTTACCTTCACCTTAATAAGGTTTTTTTTTGTCTGGGAATTATATTGTGATGATAGTCAGAGCATAGTTAGGTGGTTCTGTACAGAGAGTGCATTGCAAATCTGTATGTACTGTAAATCTCTTTCTATGGGCTGTATTAATATTCTGCATATACCCTATCAACCCATAATCTCATGGCATTATTCATTTCTAAAGCACTGCTCATCCAGGTTTTGCATTAACTTTTTCCTCAAAAACTTAACAGATAGAGAGTAAACTAAACCGATGTGAAAAAGCTCTGTTCATTGGAATCTAGGGAAAAAATAAATTGTGTTGGCACATTTTATTGTGTTTCTGAACAAAGCAATAAGGCTCCAGCCTTAGCTGAGAATAGCTGGAATTTTGGAACTCACTGAAAAAGTTTTCTCTTGGAAGATGGATTAAATTGATCATTTTTTCCTAGACGGAGTGCACTTCAGGCTCATTTTGCTTTGTAATTAAGAAGAAAGCCAGAAACATCATTTACACATTAAGAATTTAATAGATATATTTTTCTAGCTTTATGCATTAGCACAGGACAGCCCATTAATGAAATAAGTCTTCCTTCAGGGTCAATTTAGATGGGCTGTAATCTTCTGCAAATATATTGCAAATGAGGATCATTTAATGATCTTAAAACTAACTGCCAGAAAAGGATTGTTATAACTCTCCAGACAACAAAAAAGGGTTTTGGCATGGCTTGTAGTACCTTTGTAATTAGCAAATGTTTAATTTCAACCCACCGCATCACAAAATTGAAAATATTATCTTCAGTGGAGGTCAGCTTCAGACTCTCTGACCTGGGAGGTTAATTCTGAGAAAGGAAAAGCCTGGAGTTATGTGTGTCAGTCAATAAAACAACAGCTCCAGCCCTCGTCTCAAATCTGGATGCTTCAGTTTGACATCCGAATCCCACCTCTAGATGATCAGATCCTGACATGCAAGGAAACCCTAATTGAAAGGGTTTAGTAACAGCAATAGCAAATGGCTGAGGAGAATGAGTATTTTACTCACACTAGAATTAGTAAGTAAAGTTAGTATGTAGTTAGTAAGTAAGAATTAATAAGTCTAATTGGTAATTGGACAGGTGTACTTTTTCTAGGCAGTCACACAAAACCACTTCTCCATCTCCACATTTGTGTTCTGTCTATATCAATGTCTCATATTTCCCCATGTGTTCCTATAATATCTTAATGCAATTGTATTTTGTGCTCCAAACTATGGTAGACAGATTCTCGGGAATTTGGGAAATATTTGTGAGTGTGTGAAAGTAGGCAGTCCGGGACTCTGCATGTTTTGAAACTCACACAACAGTCCCTCAATTTTAACTGCTCTACAAGCTTTTTCTGATACGTAGTATTACCTCTGATATTTCATCCTGCGACCTTTAATCGTGTCATAGCAAATGGAGGACCTTGATAAAGGATTTGGACACCGGAGTCAAGTGTTTACATTTCAAAATCGGACCTGTGGAGTTGTACAATGAACCACAACAGTTATCGTCTCATACCTTAGGAAATACACCATGTACTTCATTCACAAATACAACTTGTTCACACACTACTGGCATTACCAGTGATCACTGTTAATAACAAACACCGATACCTACTTTTTCGTTTTCTTGATAACAGGATTCTGACACAGACTTTCTCCCGTGAGAAATGGTACCCCCCAATACCTTGATTCTACCAATATCTGGCAGCTAAGCATGAACGATAAAATGCAAACCTTCCCCCTGGATTGTGACCAACAGGATTTTTTGCATCTTTCTACAATTTACACAGCAACCTTCTTTTTACCTCATTGTTCTCCCAGGCATAGAGACACACCTTTAGCAAACAGATTAGCTGGAGCATTTCACTAGCCCAAGCAAGGAGAAATTCATATGCCTTTCCCAGACCGACTTACTGACAGTTTTCCTGAGGTGTCTTACTCAAATAAATGGGCAATTTGGTAGCTCCAGTTTGAAAAGTTGGTCTCTGTAGAACATTTCTGATTTCTTGTACCAGTAAAAACCTTGGAACAAATTTTGTATTAGTACAATCTCTCTTCAAGCTTATGTGTAAAAATAAGTAATTTTCATATTTTCTTTGCCTTCCTTCTTTCCTCTCTTTCAAAATCACTTTTAGGCCTTACTTTTAGTTCATTTACATTTACTTCTTTTATGTTTCATACACTAAGAGTAGCATTTTTTTGTAAATGGGAGTGGAGTAATGGCTGTTTTGTGCTTGGTTGGGAATTTTACCAATGATTTCAACAGAGGCCCATTTGGGTCAACACCAAATATTAATGGAAATTTTAACCTAAGCTTACTTAAATCTGACTAGGTGCTTTTAACGGAACTATCCCGACTTCAGGGAACTGCATATCCAATACTGACTGAATGGAAGTTAAGGATTCTGCGCCACCAGCAAGAGGCCCAGGGTCTTTGCTTTGTTTTACGAGCGACTTTAGACTGACTTGAAGTTTTGTTCTAAAGAGAAGAATGCGGTAAACTGTGTTTTCCACATTCTGACAGATTCTTGTAGCTCCTTTTGCTATCTGAGAAGATATTACCCTCTAGCAAAGTATTACTCAGCACAGTATTTCTGCAAGATCTGGCCGATATGAAACAGATTTGGCTATCAGTTCCAAGGAGAGCTCTCTACTGACTATTTGCATAAAAACTAAAGGAAGGAAGGGTTTGTGGGAACATCTCACAAGCAATTACTTCTCTAAGATCTTTTAATCTTTTTTATGTGTATACTGTTAAAAATGCAAGATTACATGCAAACGGAATGGCAATCATTCTAGTGAAAACTATTTGCTAGCGTGACCGCTTTAATTCACTGGCTCAAGCTCTAAGAAATAGTAGAGCTTTAAAAAAGGGCTCTATACATAGCCTGTATTGTTGCCATCAATTGAACTCCGTAAGGAAGAAAACCTCTGAGGCTAACTGGAGGCATTCTGTGCTTCCCTCTGTTTTATTGCACAACCTTAGACACAATGTGTAAAAAAGGTCAAGACATCATGTAGGCTTTTGCATTAAGCAGCAGAACGCTAATTAGTTTTACTGACAATGAGGTTTTGTGCTTGTGTTCTAATATTTTGATGTTTAGCTTTGCTTGAAAACAAAGTCTAACATGATACAAAGCCTCTTCTATTCTCTGTTGTCTTTTCATCAACATTATTTTAAAAGTCATCATGTGTTCTCCAGCTTGAGTGCTAAGTGTTCTGTTGCTTCAGTTTTAATTTAATGCTCCTACTCAAGCCAAAGAGAATAAAAAAGCAAAATCTAGTAGGCCATCGTATTCATCTCTGAAGTGGCATTTGTAGAAAACATCAGGTAGTAATTGTTTCCCCCAGCTCTGTCTCTGAAATTTGTCCTAATGATAGCCAGCTGCAGCACTGTCTCTGTGTATTTAACTCACTGCACTCAGAACACATTTTTGCTTTTAATCCCAAGGATATTTGTTCTAGTTATAATGATTATTTGCTATTATTGTAACAAATTAATTATTACAAGTTGTTGTTTAGGTATGGGCCCTACCTAAACAGTGTGAAAATTTGTTAACAGGCTTTTGCAACCACATGATCTTTTATGAGTGCTTTTTGGCTCTAGATAATGCTGCTATTGCATTAATTCAGACTCCAGCTTACCGCCTAAATATATGTGTGTTTTGGAAACAAAGACCAACTTTGGTGAGCTCTAAATGTCCCCATCTACGAAACAATCATACATCTGATTAAGATAGACATTCAGTTGATTGCTTTTTTGTAAAAAGTTAAAAATATGTGTAAATATCTGCAAGATTAAGGTCAGTTAACACTGTGGTTCCCTGACTGATGGGAATGCGCAGTGCTACCCCAGTGAAATGCTTATTCCATCAGTCACTAATGGGATAGAAGTATTATGTAAAAATAGCAATAATAATATATCACCATTAAATTACATCCCGCCACTTAAAATATATCCATCCTGCACATTCTTGGAAGAGACGAGCTGCCTCTGACTATGCTGTGAATCAGTCAAGTGCTTCAAGACAACTTTTGCCCAAATGCAAATGCAGTTTATTTAGTCAGGCGCAATACTGTGTTAATGCGGTTGCAGGGCTCTTGATTGGCTTGGAGAGCAGGCAGACTGAATGCTTGCCTGCCCAGAATGTACTGTGGAGAAATAACCTCTGTTTTTGGCACAGAAGTGCTATTTCATTCAAAACAATGATACTGTTAAAAGTACAACAGTTAGGAATGAGAGCATTGCAGAGGCATACTCAAAAGCTCAATTCAACAGCCACATGACAGGCTCAGAGGCAGCTGTAATGGCAGCAGTTCAAAGGTCTGAAGAGCTCAAAGAAGAAGGAAGCCAAAAGCTACTGCAGAGAAGAATTTGTCATAACTTAGTATCCTGAAGCACCCAAGTAAATAAAGCTAGTAAAAAAAAATATGTGCGCTTTCCTCACCTTCTAGGAGAAATGGGGAAGGGGGAAGAAAACAGATTAAGTCATACGTAATAAAACAAGATGGTGAATCTAAACATTTTGTTCTGCTTTAATCACAAACCCACTGCAGTGGAGCACTTATGCTGATGGTCCCCACTACTGCTCTCCCTTTCCTGCACCACTGCCAGCAGTAATGAACTGGGTGCCAAAAATTGTCAGTTGGAAACTCCATTTTAAAGAGACATAGTGCTCTACAGTGAGAAAGAACAGCAGAAACAAGGCTGGCTTTTTCTTTGGTGGTTTGGAATAAAATGGCCTAAGCAGTAAAGCTCTAATTAAACCCAGCTTTGCTCTAATTTGGCAACTTTTAGTTTATGGGTTCTGGTTTCAGGGAGTTCCAACATGCAGTGTTCAACAAAGACCCAGGACAAGATTCCCTGGTGCAGGTGGAAGTTTGCACCCTAGGTGGGGCCAGGTCGTCAGCAATGCCCCGGCAGCGTGCACCAGACCCTCGGAGTACGTATCCCCAGTACTACCAGGGTAGCTGAGTCCTCCCATCCTCTTATCAGGTCAAACCAAACTGGTACATCTGGGGATCCTGCAATGGAACAGCCCTCTGCATAAGAACATAAGGAAGGACGCTGCAGTGGCATGGCATGTCCCAGGCATTGCTCAGCCATCTTTCTAGAAGGACTACGGAAATGCTACCCCACTGCCTCTCAGGACATTACGTGACAGCACCATGGAGGGAACTGGGGATAATAGGAAGCAAAAACTCCTCTAACTTACTCCGAGAACCCAGGCTTGGGCTTAGGTGGAACACAGAGTGTCCGACCCAGTCTGCATTGGGCAGCTGTGGGCCCGCTGTAATGTACAACAAAGTAAGTGGTTCAAGCTAAAAATTCTCTGCTGAACAGAAGAGCAAGTTTTTCCCAGTTTTACAAGTGTTCATAAGAAACAAGGGTATTTTAAATGTCTTTCAGCTCCTGATACAGCAGTCTGGGCTACTACATAAACAATGGTTGGACTCAATGATCTCAAAGGTCCCTTCCAACCATGAAGATTCTATGATTCTAAGAACAAAAGGACAGGCTTGGTGCTGGAGGGCTCATAACACAACAGTAGTTTCTATGCTTAGTACTAACTCTGTCTTGTTTACAACTGAGTCCTAATCAAGTCCGTAACATTTAGGGGCCAAGTGCTCTGATACCTTTATTTCTATTGAGTAGCCTCCTCCTATGTGAGTCGTTTTGAAATTTTCAAAGGGAACGCTCAGATAACAATCCACTATGCGGTGTGAGTCAGAATTTTGCCTGAAAGCCTTGTTGAAAATGTCATCTGACCTATCCATTCCTGGAAGGAGCAAGGACGTTTAACTCTTTGCTCTTTTTGCTTATCTGCATATTCAGCTTGGCTAATCTCGGATGGAATGCTTGCTGGGTTTTTTTTGAAATTTCCTACTTGTTTTTATTCACTGTGTATGTAGGAAGCAATACAGCAAATCATTTTGGAAGGACTTGGTTATTAGTGCATCACAATACACAGTGTGTCTTGTTACACAACTCAATATTTTTAATTACTTGCCTTTACTAGTGAGACAAAATTTAAAGTCAAGTTTCAAGTAATCCCTTTTATTGGACTAATGCAGCGATATTGACAGTCGTGCTTTAGGGATATACAAAACTCCCCTGCAGGTCAGGAAGGGGTTGTCTCTAAAGAATGGATTCCTATACCCGGAAAGCTAGTTTGTCAATAGTGTACCGTTAGTCCAATAAAAGGGATTACTCATACATTGGCTCTACACTGGGTCTATAAAGAAAATATCTGAGCTTTGTAGTCAACACATTTATGACTTTAAGTATGTCCATTTTGTGATGAATCACTTCAAACTTGAGGGTTGCTCTAAATAAACTGTAGTTACATCCTTACTACCAAAAAAAAAAAAAAAAAGGAAACAAAAATCAGACAGTGGGTCCACAGCTTTCCTTGGTATACATTTCTGTAGTAGTTTTGTGTACTTCAGAGAAGTTGCCTTGGCTTGCACAGCCTCAGAGTCTCTCCACAGTCTTACAGTGTTAGCGTTTATGTTTAGAAAGAACTTTTAATAGCCTTCTAATAGGACAATCTAACTACAAAAAGAAATTCAGTGTCATAGAAGAGCTGTACCCACTTGAAGCAAATCTGGATTTGGCCTAGTTATGATGTTTAGTACTTACAAAGGGCAGCACACTCTCTTCAACCCTGTGTTTTTATTTGCGCTATGGTAGCAGTGGTAGCACCCAGAGGACCTGGGAGGCTACAGGACAAGACCCTGACACAAAGTGTTTGTAGCCTGTGGCTCTGCTGCTGCAACCTGCTCTCTGTGGCTGGGTCTCCGTACTCACACTCCTGGTGATTTAGATCAGCTCAGAAACCTGCTGGCACTAAGTAACTCATGGGAGGTACCAAAGATAAGAACACGTATTTCCCAGATCCACAAAGTGTACCCATACTTTGTTCCTGTTGTCTGTTAGTTTATAAATATAAAGAAGCAAGAACCTGTTTACCTCTCAGTGCACCTTAGATTAAGGCAAAACCAGACAAAACATGGCAGTGACTGGAAGCCACGCTAGCAGAGACCAAACTGGAGGACAAGAGGCCATCACCCACTTAGACTGCAAGAGTGTGTTTTATTTCTTAAACTCCCCCACTGAAAGCTTCACAGCCAAAATGAATTTGGTAATGGAGTTACAAGCTCCTGAAAATAGTGCTTTTATAAGGTAATATAAACCCTAACACAACCTTAATTATAGTGACACAATCTCTGTGCTATAAATAATGACATCTTTGACCAATATGATGCATAGTAACATGAAAAGTGATGTAACATAAGCAATGTCACTGCTAAAAGTTAAAGGGGAACACATTTTTCTCAGACAGAATACCCACTATCAATTCAGACAGCACATATCTGATCTAGATTTATGGCAGTGAATAATAGTGTCATGAATGCTAAAGTGTCTGCAGCTTTCAAATAGTTTGGCAAATCTGTACATCAAAATCAGTTTGAAAAGAAAGCACAACCATTCCTCTGAGATAATTGCAACTAGAATAACATCACATATACTTTTAACATGTTTTTTAAGAAAGTGCCTTCATCTTTTGTGCTTTTAATAAACACAGTGAAGAATGACATTATATATTGACTGAAATATCTGGAAGAGGCAAGATCTATGCATCAGTGAAAGTAGGAAAACCTTTAATAACATGGGGATTATTCAATATCTAGAGAAAACAGTAGATTTTTCCTTCAAAACTTAGCAAATATTTTGGCACCTAGTTAAAACCACAGCTTTACTTCAAAACCTCAGATTTAAGTGTTGTATCAACATTTCATTTTTGATGCACTTGAGAAATGCTACGCACTGACAGTAAAAACAACAGGATGTGGTATTCAGGGATGCTCTTCATGTTAAGCACATATTTAAGTTAAAGCAAAATATCTACATTATTCCTGAGTCCCTGAACTTAATGGGATATATGCATGTGCTTAAGAAGCTACTTCAGTTATGGCCTGAATCATGAATTCTGAACAAAATTTTGACAGTCCTAATGAAATAAACTCCTGTTGAAGTTAACAGGAGTTTTACTGTCTGAAAATAGAGTAAGATCTTCAGGATTTGGTCATCAGCCTAAAACACAGGTAATTTCCTCACTGCTTTTCATTCCTGGGGAAACCACTTCTGTGATATCTTTACTCCACAGGACACTTCCAAAACTGGGAAATAAGCATAGGATCCCAGTAAAACGCAGCCTGCCCTCGGACAGAAAAAGCCACCAGTCGGTACTGAACACTGCAGAGAGCTGCTGGAAAAGGAAACGTTTTGCCATAGAAGTAATACTACACCTCATAAAATGGGCTGTGAAATACCGAGTAACTAGATAGAGAAATGAAGAGACTGACTTAATGCCTGACACAGTCTCAGTCATCTCAGCCAGCCTCAGATGTGCACATTCAGAGCAGAGACACCTGCAAGATCACTGAAGGGGGTAAAGGTTACAGTGGGCTGAAATGCCCTTTGCCAGCGCTCCCCATTGCTTTCTGTCTCCCCCATTCTTTTATGATTGTTGTCTGTGTGATAAAAAGAGCCATATTCGTTTTTCTTGGCCTTACAGCATGGCCATGGTCCTGGCTCTAGATACATTAGATTATGGTGGAGGAAGCAAACCCTGAATCAATCCAGGGGGGTTATAAACCCCTGTACTAATATGGCTTATCCCTGAGGAGGAACCCAGCGAGCCAGATTCCTTGCAGTTCTGCTGTGCTGTCTCTCTAAGTACTTCAGTGCCTTCCTAGCCAGGATATCGGGGAAGTGCTGAAGCATGCAAAGGCTGAGAGAATATGCAAAAGCTCATTTTGTTTCAGAGGAATATATCCAGATGATGAAAGAATACTCCTGGATGTATTTGCTTTTTAGTGGCTTTGAGACTGACTCTTCATCAGTATAAACCAAGAACAACATCAATGAAGTAAAGAGAATTATACCAGCATAAAACCAATGCTCTTCTGAAGCATGATCACTCACAGATTACTGTAAACATGTAGTGATTCAAACAGTCCATAATTTTGCTGTTTTGTATTAACATTTTTAACGTGACTAAACAAAGCCCAAGGAACACAATGGCCCTGGTAAGAAAAATGATTTCTTGCACATACATTTTAAATGAAATGCAATGAGACTTTGTGATTCAGACCTTAGTAGGCACAAAATTTAGAATAACTCTGTTTATCTGTGCAAACTTTCCTTAGCCTGTTGCAACTCCAAATGTTTTAACTGTTACACATGGGTGTTTGGTAGAATATACTAAATAAAAAGTTTACAAAGACTTTATTTTTCTCCAGCCTACAAAGGACTCCAAATCTTTACTGTTCAGCACAGCTGCCTAGAATAGGCACACTAGAGCTTTTGTCCAGTGAGTCAAACCGAGTGGGAGTGAATACCATTAACCCTTAAAACAGAATTATCTTATTCTTTTGATTTTACTGGACACTGTAATATGTTTGTGGCCATATTTGGAACACATCCGGCTTGATCTAGAAGGACACAGGAATAATAGATATCATTCAGATCATAATTAGCCATGTACTTGCAATAGCGGGATGTAAAGTAAAAGGAAAAACACTGAAAATGTTGTTTTTTTGGACTGTGACAAAGAGCTTTTTAAATGAGTTTGGGCATTTTTAGTGTCTGACTCATGTCTGGAGATTTCTGCTATATTCCAGAATCCTTTAACTTTTGTGGGTTTTATTCCTGCCTTTGACAATGACATGCTAATAGCTTCAGGCTTCCTACTGCCTTCTTGTGCATATTGCTCTCCTTTGTTTTCTGTTAGAGAAAATGTCAGAATTTTAGATAGTGGATTTTGTGATTGTGGCAAGAGTTAAGGAAATTTTAGTGTATCCTGTGATGACAGATTGGACCTTCTTCAGACAGAGTTTTCACATTTTATATTCTGTTTCTTTTTTTTTCATGAGACTACATAATAAACTAGTAGCAGGAACAAGGAAATATCACTTTAAGAGCCACTGATTTATCAAGCATTTATGTAAGTAAGTAGAACATTTTTATTATTTTACCAAAGTTTTGCACAAGGCCAGTACATGTTAGAACAAGAATGGCAGAATGGACTGAGGCCTGACTCTGCCCCCCTGAATTTCATGGGAACAATACATTTTCTTCAGTCATCTGAGGGCCAGGGTTGGGACCAGATAGCACTCTCAGGTAGGAGCCAGTGCTTATAAAAGAGCGCTCCACAACCAGAGCCTTTGCAGGTTTGGCACTGCTGAGCCTGTTCCTGAAAACTGAAATCTCACTTTTCTTCTGTAATCCTTATGCAAGTGATTTTCCTTAATCCAGTATAAATATTCAGGTATTTACAAATCTAAACTTGACATTTCGAAAGCGTCTGTGACTTAGGAAGGCACACTGGACTTTTGAAAATGCACCTTGAATTCCGTTTCAGAAATTATTTAGAACTCTGTGAATCAAAATACTCTTGGCTTTCCATGAGACCTGGGCTCCTAACAGCCCACATCTCTTTTAAAATAAGTTGAGGCCCCTAAAATTTTTCACAGAATCACAGAATGATAGGGGTTGGAAGGGACCTCTGGAGATCACCTAGTCCAACCCCCCTGCCAGGGCAGATTCTGCACTGTTTCCAACAGTAGCCTGTGATGACTAGTCCGGCTGACAATATCACACCATCCAGAAACCCAGTAATAGGGAACACGGCATGTATTACACACTGACAGAGCCCAGAACTCACTGTAATATTTTGGTCTATCACTGCACTGCCTCAAACAAAATGCCTGCTTCCTTTTGGGCAGGGGAGCTACGTAGCACGCTATCAGCATGCACATCAGCTTGACGGGCAGATCACAGACATGTCCCTCCTCAGATCACACTTGCCATCCCATACTGCGCTGACACTTGGTAAAAGAATGCCCAGAAAGAGAGTGATAAGGACATTAATGACTTTACAGTGGCATTTGATGGCAAAGAATTTTGATGACCAGTATATGTCCACACTTGAGAGAAGGTCCAATTGCACATGGCAAGAAAAGAAAGGTGGGTGTGAGAGAAAAAACAAAGGCCTAAAGTCTTTACTTACTGACATAACTCAGAAGTAATTCCTTTGATGGCACTGAATTTACAATGGTGTCAACCTGATAGTGGAAGATGTCTAAAGATGGCAGAGACAGATGAGCAAGAGGATGGCAACAGGATGTAGAATAAAGTGAGAACAGATGCATATAGGATGAGCGTAAAAATAGAACAAAGCCCAGAGCCACAATTTTGCTGCAAGAGTAGCAAACTATTAATCGCAGTACTGGGGTGACGGAGCCTGCAGCACCAGGGCAGCCACAGTCCTACACCTTTGTGAATTACACATTTGATGGCAGAAAAAACTGTACAAGCTCCTCCACATTTCGCTAAATGAAGGCTATAACTGGTTGTGTGATAGTAAGGAGGAATTCCTAGCATCACTGTACAAAACAAAGAGTCTTCCAGAGATGTTAAATTGGATCTGACCATCATCTTGTAGGCTCCAAATGAAGCTGGCGGGAGTGATTAAGCAAAAGCAGTGTGAAGAAAGCCTAAAACATTCAGAGAGATAAAAAAAAATTGCTCAGAGTAATTCTTTGCCTATTGTTTTGGGTTTTTCCTTTCTTCCACTCAAATACTAGCTAGTAAAATGTGATAAAATGGTATCAAAAACATGCAGTCAGATTCTCTGTGAATCCAAGAATATGAAAGCTAGCTTAAGGCTGAGGGATTGCAAGTGCCCAAGCTAGAGACACCAAGAACAGAAAAAGAAAGAAGAGACGACATACTGTGCAGGAGGTAACGCCACATATATTGCCATCTTCACACCAAGGAATATTAGTAGGTCTCAAACCGCCTATAGATCTGACATTGAAACTGGAGGTGTCTGTACTTACAGTTTTCTTGGATATGCTGGACTACTCACAGTGTTTCAGTTTCCTTTATTAACTGAAAACTGTTGAAGAAAAGCTAAGGCCTTGTTTTCACTATACTGTTATGTTAGGGTATGGGTGCTACCCTTCTCCTGACTTTACTCAATACACAAAGCAATTCAACCCAAGACTGGATTTGTGCTCCAACTGATGGGCTGAATTGGAGGGGAGACTGGCTTGCAGGTGAAAGCATCTCTCTCGACTAAGTATGCCACAGAAGCCCCAAGGGCGCTGTGATCTTCCACGCTTTCCCAAATTACCCTCTGATGGTAATTTTTGGGACCCTCTCTCTTTGCCAACCAATCACAGATAACCTCTTAAGGCATAATTATCACATTTTTACATGGGAGCTTTGCCTTAGTATGCAACTGCCTGCACCTGTGTTTTCTATAGCTTCACTGTAGCTGGGTAAGCAAATAGTATCTAGGGGTGAGACCTTTCTTCATAGCCTGTGGCTACATGACCTGGCTACATGACCTGAGCCTTACCCTTCAGCTCCTTACTCATAATTGTGCTGTGACACCAATAAGATTTATGCTTTGGGGGTCAACACTTCAAATCAGCATGTTCTCATGACATCACAAGCCGACTGTCTGATGAAAGGATGCATAGGACTAGTCACCATTGAGAGCAGGAGGGAACAGATTAGAGACATTAAAAAACCTGAGTCCCTTCCCATGTTCTGAGCCATTCAAGAAGATGCTTTCCATTACTCTGAATTCCTGAATCTGTCTGTATCACAGGCACTCAAGGACCTGGGAGAAAGTTCATGAGACTGAGGACCTGGGAGAAATTTCATGAGACTAAGGAAGACCTGGAGCTGATATAAGCTTGCGTTGGTGGCCATGGCCACTCTTGCTGTTACCTCTGAAGAGGTAAGAAGACTAGACCCAGGAGAAACATGGTAAGAAACAAGCAATAACTACGACTGTTTGCCTAAGGAGAGGGAAAGCAATCCCTGATGGTTAAAGACATATCATAGACGAGACCTGTCATTGCTTGCACGGGCCCACACTGTGCAGGGTAGAAGACAGGCATGTAGAAACACTAGAGGAAAAATTCATGGCATTCATGCTTCCTCCTTTGGCATGCAAAAAGCTGGGTTTAGGTAATGATGTTCTCACATTCCCTTTTAGCCATAATAAGTTCCATTCTTCCAGTTCCACACCCCAGTTTGTACCTCCTTTCCTTCAGCTTCTACTTTTACTTTCTCTTCTCATGATTTTGTTAACATGAAATTATAAAGCTGTATTTGACAAACTTAAGAAAAAATGTGACAGGAATTTTGTCACTAGATCAGAGGACAGTAATTTATCTTCACTGTAGTTTTGCTGTATTACCCATAGCCCCATATGGAGTCAGTATGTCAGGTGCATATAATGCAGAATTTCAAGAATTAAATGCAACAAAATACATAAGGGCAAAGAAATGTATTTTGATGTAATTTGGGAAGTTTGTACTGGGCCCAAATAGGTTTCCCAGGACAAAATGTGTGTGATATTCACTCTGTGATCTGTTAAAAATCAGTCAGTAGAAAAATGGATTTCATACAGCTGGTGAAATTAGGAGAAAGAAATGAAGCAGATAAGAGAATGAAAGAGATAATGAAAACTCTCCTATTGACCTTATTAAAGGATAAACATAAAAGTAGGAGCTAAATTCTTTGCAGACTACTGGAGAAATAAACAGAAGTAGAACACAACTAAAACCAAACTGAATCAGGTAGGGAATGCAGTTAAGCTTCTGCAGTCACCCCAGCACAAGACTGATCGAAGTGACGTCTCCTACATGGCCATCTTTGACTCCTCAACCCAGATGATCAGGTAGCCGTTTGCAGGGGGATCCACTGACAAGCAGCCTTCAGCAGGGATCCAGAATAAGTTCAACTGTTGTAAGATACCTCAATTGATTTGTCAGCGCACCCAGGTTAAGACAGTGAAGAGGCCAATGAAAATTAATGAATTAACTCAAATGACATTGCAGACTTTGATGGGAAGTATCCCTAAGAGAAAACGATGGAAGAAAGAGAGGAGTTTCAATACTAAATCAGACCAATGGTCCATCTAGTACTAGATATAAAATCCCTATAACAGACAGTTATGTAATAAGATACCCATTGGGGAAATTCCTGATACCAGGTGATTTTATGCTGAAGTAAGAGGGCTTATATATTTCTTTCTTACCTAATGTATCTGCAGATGTTGTTGTTCTTCATACCATGGCCTAATCTTTTTTTTTTCTCTGTTTTTGCCTCACTGTCTAGTGACAGGGAACTCCATAACCCAATGTATTTTCAGAATTTCAGGATTTCAATATTTTCAAAATGCTTTTTGCTTTTAGTAGTGTTACATCCATGCAGTGGTTCCCTTGTTTGGATACTAGGACAAAAGTTAAACTAAACATTTTTTTCTACTATATACATTTCACACAGCAAATAACATCAACCTTCTTGTTGAACTAAGAACAGAAACGACATTTTAGCTCCTACGATATAGAAGCTTTTCAAGTTTCCAACAATATTTATTGCTCTTTTGGAGATCTTTGATACTTCTGCTACATCTTTTTCAAAACACAGCAACTAGAACTGACCAGAAGGTCAAAGACAAGAATAGCACCTAGCATTGATATAATGTTGAGGATGATTCTCCATTCTTTTCTAATTTTTTTTTTACCAGTCTTAGGCAGTGAGAAAACATTTTTACTACAGAAAGCCCACGCTATTACTTAGGTCTTCTTCGTGAAGCATGATGCAAGAGAAAGCTGTCAGATGCATTATAAAGAACGGACCTTGACCTGTTTTGCACTGGAAAAGGAGAATGGTATAAAAATGAAAATGTAAAGTCCCATCAAGCTTCACAGCTCCGGCCTAAGAAATGTACTACTTACTTATCTTGATATAAAGAAGATTTCAGTCCTCCTTTGCAATGCACAGGAGTGTTTCTGTAATCTAGCTAGAGATCTTGTGAGGAACACTGAACACAGTCATGGCAGAGGTTGCCTTATCTGTGAAGATGTTCTCTTTGATTCATGTTAGGAACCACATGTACAACATGATTTGACTAATGTGGCTGGCAGTTTGAATTCAGAATTGTGCCATTTGAACTGAGAAGCTATTCCTTCTTTCCGCAAGTGCTGTCATTAAGTTATTGGAGAGTGATCCAGGATATTTCATTCATGTAGTTCCTTTGACCTAATTTTTTCCCAATTCCAGAACTAAATTCAGAGTATTTAAGAGCAACTCAATATTGCAAAGAGAAGTAAGAAAATACTTAATGGGTCTTGTGACCAGCATAAAGAGAGTTTAAAGGATGGAAGGGACAGATTTCTTCATCAATGGCAACCTTCATCTTACCTAATAGGAAGATTCCTTTGCAATCATTTCAACAATAAGGAAATGGGATGACTGTTTTGCTAAACGATCTGTAACGCATTTAATCTCTTATTTATAGACAATAAGACACTCAAATGTAGATAGTCTATACAAGAGTAGAAGTTTAAATAAGTTAATTTGTTTAAGGAAGTATCATACAAATATTGTCCACAGAAAACAGAAACAAACACTAGGAAGCTGATTTCCACATAAGGTCTCCAAAATTAATTAATGGTGAAAAGATTTTGTAAGACACAGTAAGGGTCCTCTCATCTATACACACACACATATTTTAAGGTCAAAGGGGACTGTCCTCTTGCATAACAATGGCCACAGGACCTCCACACTCATTTCTCTAATAAGCATACTTACTGTGTGAGCTGTAATCCATCTTTAAGGGGAATATTCAACCTTAATTCACAACTCATTTTTACAGTTTGATGAACTCAAATTTATCAGCAATGACAACAAACTCTGTCAGAAGGAGAAAAACAGAATCCCAAATACTCTGTGTGACTGGGATGCCACAAAAAGCGTGTTGGAAGAAAAGATGATGTTAGAAAATTAAAGCTTATTTTTTATCTTAAAAATTAATCTCATTTCTTCAAACCCTGACTTTAGCAAATTGAGTACTGTGACCACCTATCACTTAATAGCTCACATTAAGAAAACATTAAGCAGATGCACTGAAATAATTCTCAGTCTGTAAGTAACAGAAAAGTCACTATTAGGATTTGTATCTTCCTTAACCTCTGTGTCCTAAGGGCAGTACAGAAGTCCAGATACTTTAGCCCAATAAAGTTGAATGTATTTCAATAACTCCAAGTCCTCACAGAAAGCATGTTACATGGCCAGTTCTTAATACTTCATAGCTACAAGATACACATATACTGACAGCATGTGACAAGAGAAAACAAGAAATTAATGCAGATAAGAATTTACAGGTATCATTCCAGCTAAAGGTCATAAGTAAAATCAATCTTGTATGGGAAGCAGATTTCCCATTACTGAAATATCCCTGGTATCTCATGACTGCAAGATTGCTCAGTACATCTCTAGTAATAAGGTTAACTCTGGCCAGTATGACTTATCATATCAAGAGTTATATAAGAATTATGTTCAGAGAGCAAAAGGTGCTGGAATATGCAGAAGATGCTACCTGCAGCAAAGAATATTAATTGTGTTGGGGCTGGTGGAAAGGCGAGCAGATGAAAAGAAAGGAACTTTGAATGGCAGGATCTCATCTAACAAAGTCAGAGTTTGTGGCATGTGAAAAACAAGGGTGATTACAAGATAACATCCTAGTGTATGCTAGCAGGGGAGATCTGGTGGCAATGGCAGAGAAGTGCATACATTATTTTTAAGTAACTTATTTAGGGCCAAGACAGCAAGACAGAAATAAGAAGGAAAAGGAGTTTTAGAATAAAATGGAATTTCACTGGCATCAGAAATTATTTTCCAGAGGGGAAAAAGTGTTCTGAACATAAAGAAGAAGGGACACAAAACCATCATTTGTCTGCATTGCTGTGCCCTGTCTGTAATTAAGAAAAAGTAGTCTTGCAAAGATGCAAAGACACAAAAAGATGAATCCCACCTTATATAATAGTAAACAAGGAATGCAGGGGGAAAGAAAGATCTAAAAGTAGATACTGTGTGCAACCACCAGGTGGTTGAGAAGTGTATGACATATGAGGAGCTTAGAAGATCAGCTGGCAGAGGGGATGATTGAGTGGATGCCAGCAGGGAAGAGGCCACATGAAAGACCAAATCCAAGAAATTGGGTCTATGTATCCAAAGCTCTAGGTGACAGCGTTAAAGCAATGAGATAAATGAATCAGCTCTCAAGGCAGCAATGATGATGGATAAGGTGGGATAGGATCAGCTGCCAAAGGAGTGTGAAAAGGTTCTAGAAATATTCAGAAATGCATCATGGAGGGGAGGGGGGGAAGAAACGGTAAGGGAAGGAATTGTTGGTTTACTTGGAAGGTATTATGGAACACAAGCAATTGCATTTTATTTGCTGTCTCAACAGTCATTTTGCTTTATGGAGTTTGTTAATGACTTTGTATAATGTCACTAAACGTGAATGCTAGGAGAATACCATGGGCTCCATCCCAGATGAGGTGCATTGTTTCTTTGTCTCTCATGGCTAGATTCCATGTCCAGTTCTGGATGTATGTCCAGTTCTTGCAGGGGCACTGAGCTCCGTAATGGGCCAAATATGAAGCTGCTTCAGGGGTATAGTGAGGCTGGCTGCCACTGAAATCCAGAGGAATTTAACTGTGAAGAAAACGGTGTGTAAGCCAGTGTGTTGGCACTTGACTTACTGAGGCTGTGGAGAGCAAGGAAGTTCAGTCTCTCTCAGGTTGATGTTTCAAATGAGAATAGAAGGAAATGGTTAGTTCTATATCTTCACAGCACCTTACCAAAGGTCTAGCTTATTCTGGAAACTCCTTCACCTTTGTGTGTAAGCTCAGAGCAACACATTGTAATGTAATGAGGAGGTCCCAAAACATTCTGCAGAGCAGTTCTGTCAAAGGTGCAGTGGTGATTTTAAAAAAGAGCCATTCTCGCTAGCTTCTCAGGCATGTCTGGCAAGTAAGCACGCAAATCCATCTCAAATCTGCAGTGTCCAGATCACTTGTACACTGAGCTTTCTTTATAAATCAAAGGGCAACTGTTCAGGCTCTCTGCTGAGTGAGGACAAAATCCCTGATTTTTTTTCATAACAATGTTGGCCTTCCCTCCTGAGTAAGGACTCCAGTTGTTTTAAAAATAAAATCAAATATCGCAGTCCCATTTGAAAACAATTATTCTGGGCCAAATCCCAGAAGGTGCTGAGTGCCTTCAACTCCCACTGCATCCACGAGGGAGTAAATGTGCTTAATGCCATACACAGTATTAGTGATTTTCCTTAAGTGTAAGAGCCAGATCCCCCACATCTTTTAACCTGAGGCACTGCTTACTCCTGCAAATAGAGCACAGCTTGACCCTGCAAGTCCTTAGCATGAAAGGTTGCACTTACTGCTGTGCCCAGTACCACTGACAATAATCTCTACCATCCATAATAAAGTTTTGCAGGATGAAGCCTTAAATAAAATTTATGTCACTGACCTACAACCAACAGCTGCAAGAAAAAAGTAAGACACTGATGAAAATTCCCAGCCCATTAACATGGATATTGCACTACTTCAGTTTCAGACAAAAGCTGCATAACTCTATGCTTCAAAAATGATGCAGTCTAAACAGCTCAACTAGATTCATTAAACAT